>NW_026732455.1:0-242500 GCF_028476545.2 Physella acuta | reverse complement strand
CACCCTAACAAACTTGCCCTACATAAAAAGGCCTGTATTTTTAATTTAATAAAATATGCAACTCATAAGACATAGTTTCGGAAATACTTCACACATAATGTTATGATTATTCCTATTCACACGTATTGATTATTCTGTCGGAATCAAATGATGAGACTTGATACACGTTTGTTTTAAGATTTAATAAGTACGTTGGTTTGATTTTAAGTGTGTAAACAATCAATGTGTCGAAGCGACCGTGCTGATTATGAAATGGCTGTAACATACATTTAAACTATTTTAATATCAATAAAACCTTCATTGAATCTATGCGCGGTGTTTCCTTTTCACGTTGCTCAGCTTGGGGGAGGGCCGGGTATTGGCAGTTCTGTTATACACAGGTAGGCAAGCGTGTATTAGGGAGCCTACGTAAAAATAATGACGTCACACAACCTACTACTCCCCTACCCCCTATGGTTTATTTATTACGCTATTATTTATATTATTATTAATGTGCAGAGTTTCTTTTAGGCGTTTCTCCCGAGGGTGGAGGGGGAGTGATCCCAGATCACATCCTCCGCTCTCACCCGGACAATATCAAGTGCCCCCCAGGGGGGGGGGGAGAGCACTTGATATTCTCGGGGGGGGGGGGGGGTGAACAACTTTTTCCGGGGGGGGGGGAGGACGGACACTGGTAAAAGTAAATGTTTTCTTTATAAATTCTATTTTTGTTCGGGGGTGGGGGTGGTAAACTTTCTTTGCCCCGCCCCCCCCCCTCGATAGAGCAAAATGTCTGAAAGTAACTCTGGTTGTGACGTTTAACGAAATATTCACCTACTAGGAAGGCCCGCTTATTTTGATTTCTACAACAGTACTCAAAAACATAAAAAAAATAATTAATTTCTACTGCCTGTTTTAACATGTTATAATTTAACTAGGGCAGATTAGATTTGACTCGATTCATTCACAAGCCCGTCTGTCTCTTTGTTTGACTGATCCTGGCTCCAAAGTTCTCCTCGTATAACGTATCAATGTTTACAGCAACTTTTTATATATCCTATGCTACATCGCCGACGGCAGCACGAAAACCTGTAAGACTCGACTTAAGAGTTTATCTAACAATTAGCAACAATTGATTTTTAACAGAAAAATCCCCCCCCCCCCTTTAACCCCATATCCAGTATTTCTTTCAGTCATCGCTTTACCCCCTCCCCACCCCGCCTACTGCCCTCTCCCCCCACCGAACGAAATAGATCTATATAGAAAATATTTCTTTACCAGTGTCCGCCCCCCTCACCTGGAATTTTTTTTTGTCCGCCCCTTCCCCTCCGAAAGTGTGTAATGCCTCCCCAGTGTAAAAGAAACACTGCCCATATCAGTTACGGTCCACCCTTAAACATGCAACACACATTGTCAATAGACTCCTCTCATTTATACACTTTCAAGACACACATTCAAAACTTGCTATAAAGTGGAACATACCCCCCTCCCATAACGCTGTACGCCCTATACGCCATTGACGTGTCTCTGCACCGACTTCCACCACCCACAAGACACATTCCGTTTACTGGTATATAAAGAAGTCAAATAATGCCAACCGTTCATGTGGAACTTTCTTGATTAATTCATATCACCCAGCCTGACTGGTTGCTACATGAAAGGACATGTACAGGTAGGTATTAGCAGAGTGGAGGGGTGGGGGATAGGTGGGGGAGAGGGGGTGTAACCAGTACGGAAGGGTGGTGTAGGTGGTTAGCATGTGGGGAGGGGGTGTTGCAAGCGGGGAGGGGGTTGAGTAACAAGTAGGGAGGGGGGTGTTGCATGTGGGGAGGGGGTTGAGTAACAAGTAGGGAGGGGGGTGTTGCGTGTGGGGAGGGGGTGGGGTAACCAGTAGGGAGGGGGTGTTGCATGCGGGGAGGGGGTTGAGTAACAAGTAGGGAGGGGGAGGTGTTGAATGTGGGGGAAGGGGTGGGGTAACCAGTAGGAAGGGGGTAACCAGTAGGGAGGGGGAGGTGTTGAATGTGGGGGAAGGGGTGGGGTAACCAGTAGGGAGGGGGAAGTGTTGAATGTGGGGGAAGGGGTGGGGTAACCAGTAGAGAGGGGGAGGTGTTGAATGTGGGGGAAGGGGTGGGGTAACCAGTAGGGAGGGGGAAGTGTTGAATGTGGGGGAAGGGGTGGGGTAACCAGTACGGAGGGGAGATGTTGAATGTGGGGGAAGGGTAACCAGTAGGGAGGGGGAGGTGTTGAATGTGGGGGAAGGGGTGGGGTAACCAGTAGGAAGGGGGTAACCTGTAGGGAGGGGAGATGTTGAATGTGGGGGAAGGGTAACCAGTAGGGAGGGGGAGGTGTTGAATGTGGGTGAAGGGGTGGGGTAACCAGTACGGAGGGGAGATGTTGAATGTGGGGGAAGGGTAACCAGTAGGGAGGGGGAGGTGTTGAATGTGGGGGAAGGGGTGGGGTAACCAGTAGGAAGGGGGTAACCTGTAGGGAGGGGAGATGTTGAATGTGGGGGAAGGGTAACCAGTAGGGAGGGGGAGGTGTTGAATGTGGGGGAAGGGGTGGGGTAACCAGTAGAGAGGGGGAGGTGTTGCATGTGGGGAGGGGGTGGGGTAACCAGTAGGGTGGGTGGTGTTGCCTTTGGGGTAACCAGTTGGGAGAAGGGTATTGCATGCTGGGAGGGTGTGGTGTAAACAATGAAAGGGTGATGTAACCAGTTGGAGGTGGGATGGATTATAACCAGTGGGGATGGATGCAATAAACAGTGGTTATTCTAATGGCGAGGAAACAATATGGCAATGTGCTCAAGCTAGGTGATTGAAGAGCCTCCCTGCATCTAAATTTAATATGAATTCTTAAAACCTGATTTCCTACAGTAAGACTTAAAACTGACAAAACCACCCCCACCCCACATAAGAATTTACTGGTCTCCCGATATACCTCATCAAATGTTTGATGACTGGTTACTAAAAATTGTGTAATCTCTTATGAATGGGTCAAAGATTTCAATCATTGATTTATGAATTAGTACTTAAATATTTGAACATGTGAATAACAAATGTGTTTTATTAATTTCCATTATGGTTTGCTTATTTATATTTTATACAAAACTTGAAAAGCCACAGAAATATAAACATTTATTGATAATAATACCATCATTACATGAATGTCAACATTAAAATTTCATCAGAAACATTTAATATAACATATTATATAACGTAGATGCAAACAAACCAGTGCTTAGTTTGACCAAGTCATTCCCATATTCATTCAGTAAACTGTGGTTATTTTAATCTTGTGGGAAAAAAATGGAGTTACAAACTTACAGTTTGCTACCGTGCGTTCTTATATTTTTATGTCTACAATTTCATAAATCCACAATTTTACAAGTTTAAAATCAACATGAAATATTTATGCATGTTTGTGTAAACACTATTACTATTACATATAGTCTACATAGGAGGAAAAATTGTGTGTGTGTATATATATATATATATATATATATATATATATATATATATATATATATATATATATATATATATATATATATATATATATATATATATATAACACCCCATGACTAAGTCCTGCCAACACCACTGGTCACATAACATGATATATGCAAATTTTAAATTAGGATAAAATAATATATCAAAACAAAACTTATGAACTAGCACTGACAAATGAAATTACTGTAATGAAAGCTGAGGTTTAATCAGACATTGTAGTCTACGCTAATTTAAAATTTACTGAATTTAACACGCAAAAGTAAGCCAAAAATATCTTAAAGAACAAATAAACATCACAAAGAATTTTAGATGGTTTTATTGCTAGTCTAAACTAGCTAAAATTTACCAAATTTGATGACAAGAAGTAAAGAGAGAAAATCTTGAAGAACTAAAAATGTCAATGACTTAAAGACTGGGATCATCAGATCAGTCTGTGAAAATCTGTTTTAGGGCATTAGGTAACTCCCCATCAAACACACAATACCAGTAAAATATCCTGTATCACTAGAGAGCAATGATTAACAGAGAAGGACCAAGAGCTATAGTCAAATTTATATTAAAAGAAAGCATGAAGTCTGTTGTCTTATGATGGACTTGTCTAATGACAGACAACAGCAGGAGGGTAAAGTTGTTGAGACACAGTAAACTTGACACTACAGAACTTGTCAAACAACAAGAATTCTGTGAACTTCAAAATCTAAACTAACTTAACTACTGAATGAATGAGAAATCAGACATTACACATAAACAAATCCCATTAAGTCATTCTATTGCTTTAAGTTGATATAGGTTTCCAATTACAAAAACAAAATGCCCACTATACTCAACAAGGAAGAATTTAATTTTAACTGCAACAGAATCAACTTATATTTTGTTTCTGTCAAAGCCGCTAAAAACAAAAGTAATCAGAAAAAAAAAAGTTAAAATAAAAAAAAATATTTGGGGACCATACGTAAACTTCATTTGGGAGAGGCTAGTCCTATAGTATGGCTCCAAGCACATACTTACAATTTTCTTACTGTTGGAATCTTGTGCAAATAAAATACTTTAATAATAGTAAACAATAAGAGCTATTACAAATGATAATATACTGTTAAAACAATTGAAAAAATAAATGCTAAGCTTATTTTGAATAATATGAAACTGATTAGAATTGATGACAAAATTATAATTTACCAAATAGATTTTTGGGCAACATAATTTAAATTAATCTGCTTAAAACAAGACAAAAATGTATTTATTTAAACCATGCCTAGCAAATGTCCATAGTTAAAAAGATAGTATTTTTGTGTTTAAAAATTGCAGTAGGATGGCCAGGTGTTTTTGAGTTAAAAGTATAGGTGAAAATGTTACTAAAATTAACCCTACATAACCTAGTTTATATGCACTCAAATCTTGAATAAAAATGTTAAAATTGTCTTACAGGCGCAAAATAAGTTCTAGTGATAGATTTAATGCTTCAACATCAGCTAAATTATGAAATAATCAAAATCTGTCCACCAGTTACAATCATGAGATTTTAAAAATTGAAAAGCCAATAGTAAGGTTTTATATTATGAGTCAGTTCTAATTGATAAAAAACTTAAAAAAGTGGAAGCTACTCAAGTAATTGGTTCCACATCAGTTATGTCAGCAGTTATCAAACTTTGTCACTGTGCTCATTTAAAAAAACAAAAATCCATTGAATCCTTGACCTAGTATTTACACTGTATTGTTAATTTAGATTAAATGGCACAGAGATTAGTTAAAAATACATTGGTAAAATGAAAACAAAAACTGCTAATTAAAGTATATATGCAAATACCATTGAACATTTTTAGTCTACTAAGTATGTATTTAATAAAGCAAAGAGTTTTATGATTAAAACTGGAGTCAAATGATAATTTGCAATTTACAAACTCTTATATATAGTTTCTGAGATTTTTTGTCTTACACATTTTTTTACTATTAATAATTAATATATTTTTTACTTTAAATCAATGCATTTTCACATTCTACATTTCTGTTGACTTTTTCTAGTCACCTTTTTGACTAGTCTGCACCTACTCAACCACAGTTTGGAAATTGATGAATAAAGTAAATGAAAATAGCAGATAGTAATAGTTTAAAAAAAATTGTTGCAAATAAACATAAAAACCTTAAAGAATGGTTTCCAGTTGCTGTGTTACAGAAACTTCTCATTTATGGATTTTAACTACATTTTACTTTTGTTTAAAAACAAAATAACTGAATAATATTTCAAAGATTTATAGCAGTCACAAATTAGTTTAACAATATTATCAGAAACAATATATTTAAACATTTTTAACTATAAAACTTTCATTATTTTTTTTTAATAGAAAAAACAGTTATGAAAAAAATAAGTTGTCAAATGAGTTGCAGTTACCTAAATTATCAGAATGATAATCCTCTTAAAATGTATTAAATGTGGATGGTTGAAAACGGGAACAGAGTGGAATTATATCATCGCACTGGTTGAACATTAACTAGTCATTAGTTATTTGCTTAGTGGCCAGTGGACGAGCAAGGAAGAAAGAACTAGTTCAGCCTGGTCTTGTACCATCCCAGCAAGGTAATCCAGAATAAATAGTCTACACTCTGAACAAGTCATCACAACCCCAGAGATTTCCTCACTGTCACTTTGGCGATTTCTTCAAAACCTTTCCTGTCGTCTCGCCACGTTTTGGCAGCGTCAACATTGGCAGCACTTTCATCATTCGGCTCTAAATGTAGGAACAATTTTTAAATTGAAAATTGATGAATGGGTAATTAAAATCAAAAGGACATAACCTAAATCAAAATGTGTTTTGGCAGCACTTTCATATATGGCCCTAAATGTAGGAAAAAATTTAAAATTGAAACCTGATGTATGGGTAATTACAATCAAAAGGACATGACCTAAATCCAAACGTGCAACAATTATATAAAACATATTTTGGGCAAGAATGGGAGAAGATGATGAATTATTCTAGAAATTATTAAAATAAATCATTTTAGAGGATCAAATTATAATATTCAAATAACATTCAAACTAGACAAAACTTTGAGTGAAGATCTATGGACTTTACAATGAAGTAACTAGCAAGTTTAAAGTCATAAAAGACATTGTAAATTGAGAAGCAGTTAAAATTAATAATTTTATTCTGAATAGGATTTAAGCAGATATCAAAATGATATCAACATTGGTAGCACTTTATCATATGGCTGTTCATGTAGAAAAATGTAAATATTGAAAACTGAAGTATGGGTAATTACAATCAAATGGACATGGCTTATATCCAGATGTGCAACAACATATAAAACAAATATATCTTCACATGGCTTTAATTAATATAGGGACGAAATGGTCATTTGGTGCAGCTCACAACTGCTAGCCCAAAAGTCTTGAGTTCGGACCTGGATGTGTATCTGTAGGATATTTCTGAATACACCCAGCTCAGATAGGTAACTGACTCATGTTAGGGAAACTGAGATGGCTGGAAGTAGTGCTGACCACACCATCCCCAAAATTCTGTGGTTGTTCAAACAGATGAAATCTATTTTATTAGCCCCATGTGTCCTGGGCATGAATGGGAAAAGATGATGCTGATGATACAGCACTTATCGAAATAAACACATTTTAGAGGATCAAATGATAATATTCAAGTAAAATTTTAACTAGCTAAAACTTTGAGTAAAGGAATATAGTAAATGAGCTGACCTGCGACGTAGCATACACTGCTATTTAGTTTGATTACTATTTTTCAGTAATTCATAATTTGTGAATTTGACACTAACAATGCTATGACTGAAAATATTTTGCTTTAAAACACTATCAGTAGCTAGTGAAGGACGATTATCCTCACCCTCACTTACCACTCCTCTCTTCTACCCCCCCCCCCCCCCACTCCGCTCCATGAAAGCAGCCGTCTGTGACGACAGTTTACAGACGACAATGAAAAGAGCAAGCAGAAAATGTTATTACCTCCCCTTAGTTTCAAATAGTTTAAAAACTAAATTATCTGCCCCTAATAACCGTCACTACGATTGTAAACAGCTCACCAGACTGGTGGGGGTGGTAGCGCTATAGTCTTGGTGGTGTCTCGCATGGTCCCCATGTAGAGAATTATATATATATATAGATAGACTTTACAGAAAGTAACTAATCAGTTCAAAAAGATAAAAAGACATTGTATGTTGGGAAGTAGTTAAAATTAATCATATTATTCTGAATACGCCTTAAGCTTACATCAAATTGGTATCACAAACAAAACATCTCATAACAAAATCAAACGAGCAATACATACCTGCTAGCATGCTGACAACTGACAGTAAAATTTTCTCCACACTCTGAACTGGACTCCACCTCTCAGCACTGGTTTCATAGCCCATGGGATCATCACCAGGTGCATGCAGAATAGAAATACACACCCGCCCATCTGGGTAGACTAAAACAGAGAGAGACTTATGAACATGAACTATCTTTTACAAGGGACAAACTTTTAACGTGTACAAAAATGTATATATTTAAACCGTAGTCCCTCTGTTTAAAATAAAATTACATTTAGTAGGTAAATTGTAATATTTAAATAAAATTCACACTAGAGACTAAGGAACATGGACTTTCTTTAACAAGGGACAAATTTTTAACGTGTGTACAAAATGTATGTATTTAAGCAGTAGTCCCCCTGTTTTAAATTAAATTACATTTAGTAGGTAATTGAATTGGGATATTTAAATAAAATTCACACCAGAGACTTATAAACATGGACTATCTTTAACAAGGGACAAACTCTTTACGTGTATAAAAAATGTATATATTTAAACAGAAGTCCCTCTGTTTCAAGTTTAATTACATTAAAATCTAGTAGGTAATTAAATTGTGATATTTAAATAAAATTCACACCTCTAGGAAGGGTTAGTGATGAATAAAAATAGAAACAGAGGCCAGTAGCTTAAGGTGACCTTATGACTTATTATAACGCTGCATATGACGACAGAGAATAATACTTTACAAGAAACTTTCTATGATAAAATAAACTAGAATACCCAGCACCATTTTTTTTTTAACATTGGGAACAAGTAATCAAGTGAATTTAATTTTATAAACACTGTCATAAAACATACTATTTGGATGAAATATTTCACAGTTGAACTTCATTTTTGGAGGACTCAGAGGGTAGTCTGGGGGGAAAGTAAGACGAGCAGGAAAAACTCCCCCTTCAAAGCAGGTGTCTTGTGGTCCCCTGCACGATTTAAATACAAAAATACATTAAACATTTTTAAGACAATTACTAGAAATGCTTTGTAAAAGGGAAGTATAGGCCATAATGCAGATAAAGTAAAGTATCTGTTTCTCTAACTTAGTTTTTAAGGGATGGTGTGGTCAGCACTATGCACAGTAGCATTTACTTTCCCTAACAGGAAAAAAACATGATATTACTAAAATTTACTATTCTCATAGATTTTTATCATGTAAGCATGGTAACAGCCTACATCTTTTAAATATGCACAAAGAGTGAATAAATGTATAGATCAGGCCTAAATGTTTCTGAAATAATAAAAAACAAAGAAAACAATAAACTTGCTCAACCAAGAAAAAAACAACAATAGGGCCTCTTGAAAAAAGCTAAATGTAAGATAACAATGTGGTGAGCTATTCTGCGACTAGCTTGATAAAGAGAACATAAAACATTAAATAACAATATATTGGTTTTATTCTCCTCATTTAACCTTTCCATAGCACAGGAGAAGTAGAGTTCACCTGTTTCTGTTACCTCAGCAGTGCAGCCAGCACTATGCCCAGCAGTCTTACTTTCCTTAAAGATAGCCAGGTACCCATTATAGCTGGGTGGACTCAATGACATTCTACAGACTTGGCCCTTTGAGACTTCTGGGTTAGCAGTTGCATACTCTAACTTATGACCACGCCATCCCACATCTTGATTTTATAGTTAACTCTAACAGGAAGCAGAGAAACAAAAAAAATGTTAGTAATACCATACATTATAAGGGCCTCCCATTCAAAAAAGTTCTCTTCGTCCACTGGGCCTGCTATGATACCTTCAGGGGGATTCAGTGTTAGTTCTGAAAAACATAAATGTGGCGAAAAATGTTATTTTTATGACAACCTAAATGAACACATTTAGATCTATATACAAAATATGGAAGGCCCTAGTTTGGGCTGCTTTGACACAATAGAAAAAAGTTAAATCATCGTGGAATTTCAGCTGCAATTGGAATATCAGATTCTGTGAACTTCAAATGGGTATGAGCGAGCAGCCACATTATATTAATTATAACAATAACAACTCGAAGCGTTTAAAATTTAGATCTAGATTTAAAAGTAAAGTTCCCTTTTCAAACCTGACGGTCTATAGGGCAAGTGAAGTAGAGTTCACCTGTTTCTGTGACCTCGGCATATGAAGAGAAAGTGTGGTCAGCACTATGCCCAGCCGCCTTTACTTTCCCTATGTGAGTTAGGTACTCATCAGAGTTGGGTGGACTCAGGGACGGTCCACTGGCTTCAACCCGGATTTGAACTCAAGACTTACGGGTTAGCAGTCCAGCTCTCTACCGTAGACCACTTCGTCCCCAGATCTAGATCTATAGTAAGTCTGCATCTAGAAATCTAGATAGATTCTAGATAGATCTAGTGACTAGTGTGTGTAAATCATCAGCATGTTGGAATTCGCGTGGGGTAAAAAAAATTGCAGATTTAAGTGCAATATTTACCAACATAGGATCTTCCTTAGTCATTATTGTCATTAGTGGCTTATATTTCTTAGTAAGACTTTAGTTAGACAAGCTTCTAGATTCTAGATCTAGATCTAGTTCACTGACAGAGTTTCTTCCATGCATCTCTTCGGCCCCCCCCTCCCCCGAAAAAAGTTTACCGCCCCCCCCCCCCCCCCCCCCCGGAAATGTAGACCTCCCACACAATCCCCTCCCCGAGAAAAAAGTCTGTAAGAGTACTGTAAGAAACACACTGCTCACTGACTTCACATTTCTCTCTTAGATCTAGATTTTAGATCTAGCTCTACTATCTAGATTCTAGATCTAGATCTAGTAGTAGTTAGATTCTAGAACTAGATTTCTAGATCTAGGCCTACACTCTAGTCTAGTCCTAGATTCTAGATCTAGATAGTAGAGAGGTCTAGATCTAGAATCTAGATTCTAGACTAGATTTAGACTTGAGTCTAGAATAAGAATAGTCTAGATCTCTAGTTTTACTTACGTTTGTATTCTGCCATCAATCTTTTTAAAGCCGAGCCAGCCATTACTACACGAGAAATTTAATATCTAAAAAAGCTGATTGTTTACAACATGACACGTAATGAAGATGCAAGGACAAGTGTACACACCAGTAGACCCGGTAGAGTACATTCATCTGTTCCTACACACTAGACTAGACCTAAATTCTAGGTTACACAGTCGGCACGCAGTGACACAAGAACGACTAATCTTGGTCTCCTGTGAGTGAGACTGCTTCTGCTAGTATGCGTAGGCTAGGCTCTAGTTGATAAAAAATTAGCAGCGACTAAATGTCAAAAACATCTAGATTCTAGCTATAGATATAGATATCAGGATTTTAGATCTAGATTCTAGAAAAATTAGGACTAGATCTCGATTATAATGATTACATATTTGTTATTAGGCTAGGCCTAACTCCGGTAAAACAGTATTCTCCAGTTACTGAGACATATCTAGATCTGATTCTATTGTCTATTCATTATCATGTTTTACATATAGATCATTCGAGAGCTCGTTTTCGTCGTCAGCAGAGTGGCGCAGTGGAAGCGTGCTGGGCCCATAACCCAGAGGTCCGTGGATCGAAACCACGCTCTGCTAACATTTTTTTTTTAAATCGTGTTTGCATTTAAAGGAGATTTTAAGATATAGAAATTTTCGTTTTCAAAACTAAAGCAAACAATTTACAAACATCTAGATATAAACATCTTTCGAGGTAATGCAACATTTTTGCTATTACGATCTTCATTTAGTTGAAAATAGCAACAGAGGTAGTTTGTAAGCTCAAGTAAACAGTTCTATATCTGGTTTCAGTTTTCAAAGTTTCGACTAAAACTATGCTGAGTTTTTTTTTTTTTTTATATTTTCACCTTTATTTGCTGCTTGATATTTGACAGTAATGACCAGAGTTTCTTCCGCCCCCTCGAACAAAATGGAATTTATATAGAAAACATATACATTGACTAGTGTCCGCCCCCCCCCCCAGAAGAAACGCTGCAAATGACATCTTTTGTAAATAAACTTCTATTGTTATGGCATGTTTGCGTTGGTGTGGATATTCGCGTATGTTCTGTTTGAAATTTGATCAACTTAGGCAGACGGTGCTCATCACTGGAAATTTGGCGCATAATAGTATTGTGCCAAGCTACTCATTTAATTCACCGTGCCATTAAAGCTAAATGCTAAATATTATTTTAAATTTCTTGGCCTAATCAGACCTCTGACAGTGTTTCTGTCAGACTTCTTTTATCCAGGGGAGGGGGGGGGGGTGTATGGAGAGGGGAGGGCGGAGTCAATTTTCCGGGGGTGGACACTGGCAAAAGTAGGCCATATCATCTTTTCCCATTCGTGCCCAAGACACATGGGGCAGATGAAGTAGAGTTCATCCGGTTAAAGTATATATTTTCTGTATAAATTATATTTTAATCGGGGGTGGGGGGAGGAGGGGGGGGGGCTAGACATGTTTGTAGCGTCCCCCCACCCGAAGAGATACCTGAAAGTAGCTCTGATTAGGTCTAGGCAATGGTGTGTCCTAGGCAAAACTTATTAAAACGCCCCCTTTCAGTGACTTTCACTAAAATTAATTAATAAAACATATGGATAATTATAAAACAATTAAAAGGGACATTTTAATTTATTACCAATTGTATAAACGTTATAGGTAGACATCAATATCAATTTTCACTTGCCTCCTTCGTCGCAAAAGTTTTTGCATTCCTTTTTTTTCCAGGGATCTCTTTGGGGGAGGGGGGGGGGGGGGGAAAGGTGCCCCCTCCCCGGGAATTTTAGTCCGCCTCCCCCCCACATTCATTTCAAGTGACCCCCCCCCCCCCGGAGAAAAAAAGTCTGGAAGAAATACTAGTTTGTACTAATTCCTTCAATTCAATTCCAGTGTGGAAGCAAAATCACATTCTATTAAATTGTTGCTAGGTCCAAGAGTCTACTGAAGGACATAAAGTTTACAAATGTTAGTGTTTCCAGCCTACAATTGTTATAAATGAATCCTGTAGCAAAGGGTGAAAAATTTGAAAAAGACAATTAATTAGATGATTAATTTACGACTAAGACGATTTTAATCGCATTAGTTGCACTCATATTAAGTATTGCAAGCTACAGTGGCTGATGTATTTGATTTCAACTTGATAATGCTAAAAAAAAACCCTACCAAACTATTTTGTTTCGAACTTCTGCTCTATATAATTTTTACAATAGCTAATAATAACTTAAAGTTGTATTTATAAGTAAGCGGTCAAACTAATGTGCATGAATTTGAAATGAATGTAGAGTTTAGCAACGAATTATCTCCCATTTGCAAATCAGAAATACCAAAATTTACTTCAAGGGAAATCACTTTCACAAGTGTAGCTAAATTGACCAAGTATACTTTAAGACATGCTTGAAAAACACAATAAAACAATTTCATTACATTATCAATATAATTAATTGTTATATTATGTAACCTGTGAAAACAATATATTTTTCCAATTGACTACTTAACTGTAGGTTGCTTGAAAGTACAAACACAATAGCTTTATTGTAACATACTTCGAGTCAAATACGATGACATCAATTTGACTGTATCTGTGGACAACAATTTAATCATTAATTTTGGCTCCCCAAAATAAAGGGACGACTTTCCATATGGTAAATAAAAGTATTAGAAAATAAACCAGGAGTTATCTTCCCTTAACTTTCTCGAATATTCTTATATAAAACAACAGGGGATGGGAACTCGGGACATAGTTATGATTTTAAATTAATTTTAAATACTTAAACTTTTTAAAATAGAATAGAATCTCATAGAAAAAAGAATTGCACACCAAGCGAACGCCGAATAAAGATGTGTATAAAAGTGCGGAATATTATTAGTACTTTATAAATTCACATGCGTTTTTTTTTTTTTGAGAAATTGGAAAGAGTGAAAATTACTACTTCCAATCAACGGAAATTACTCAAAATTTGACAGAAGGTAGAGAATTAGATATTTTACTTACATGTGAAATTTCATTTATCTATCTGAAATAGTACTCAAGTTATAGGCTTTTGAAAAATTCAAAGTAGAAAAAGTACCACTTCCGGTTATCGGAAATCGCTCAAAAGTTGATACGCATCTACAATTTTGATAAAGTACTTATATATGAAATTTCATCAACCTAGCTGTAACGGTACTCAAGTTATCGTGTTTACACACACACACACACACATACACACACAGACATATGGACAAGATTGCAAAATTATGTTTTTCCGTATCAGTGACGTGTAAAACGTCGAGATTTGTAAAAATCTCGATTTTTTTAAAATTTTTGCTCGATTACAAGACTTTCTCTATACTTCGTATATATACGAGAAAGTAAAAAAGTCAAACACGGGCAAATGTATATGATATGGCTTTAAATCTTGTTTAAATATAAATTTTATTTTGAAAAAAAAAAGTTTATGGTTAGTTATAATTTCTAGCCTATTAAATATCATATATTAATATTTTTAAGAGTGGTAATATAAACTCCTAAAAAACTCAAGATTTTTCAGCTAGAGGACGCCTACCTTTCTTTGTAGTGTTCCGTCCTGAATTGAAATAATCTAACTTACGATAAACTCGACTACTCGATACACTCAAACTCTACTACATTCACAACAGATGTCAAGCTTCGATACCTAAACATAACTAGACTCGATGCTCCAGAACTACGACACCACCTCGCTTAACTTAACTAAACTCTACAAGCGATACTCCCAATCAACAACGATTTAACTGGGCTTCGAATACACGATAACAGTTAACACACTTCGATACTTTAATACCGCAAGGCTCGATACTCCCAGACTCCAGAACTACGATACTTCATCACCTACATTCCCATTTCTCTGGTACCAATCAGATTCAACTAGTACTACACGACAAAAGCCAAATAAAAAATACGACACTTAAACACTACGATACTTTATACCTACGAAACCATATCAGCAACAGCCTTCCACCATTACTCCCGAATCTAAACGGTTCATCAAAACTTGCCAAACAAGTGACAATACTTTGAAAACCCCGTCATTACAAAACTCTACACACCAAAACATATTTCTAATTCAAAGTCGGAGAAAACGAGACTTACAACTTACAAGCCCTATTAAAAACCAAAATTTCACGTGTTTTGGAACACCTTGTCATAGGCTTGATTGATCACTAAATCAACATTAAAATTAGATATCCGTTAACATGTTCGAAATTTAAATTACGGACTTATTTAATTGTTTTATACATCAATTGCGTGACACCAAAATAAAAAGGCAAAGTGACTGGTAAAAAGCGCCCTGACCTTTCCATTTTCATCAACGCGATTGACTATAGGCCAATATAGGCCTAATTTGGGGTAGGGGGTGCAAAATTGATTGTTCGCCCTGGGCGCTGAAACAGATCGCTACGCCTTTGTATATACCATCTATAGTTTATAAAAGATAATCAAAGTTAGTAATTATTAGGTGCTTTTTGATATTACATATTTTTAGCCCCCCTCCCCCCCCCCCCCACCCCAACGATCCGGTCCTGGGTGTGTCACTCTTAGCTAAATCTGCACGTCGATGGCGCTGTCTAAGCTTCCCACTCTTTAACAGCAACGATAAATCTTTTCTGGTAAGGTTTTGAGTCGTGGAAAATATCCCAAACTAAGAACAACAAACTTCCGTTTTTCGTTAACGGATGCCTGTGTTGTATATTGAGCATCAGGTGACTTGAGAAAATTACCAACGCCTAACTAGCAGGAAAACACGGGCAGATCCTTATCTTCTATATATAATTCTCTTCGTGGGGACCATGCAAGACACCACGTAAACGCACTCCGTTACTCCCCCGCTATCTAAGCATATATCTACCACCCCCACCCCCACCAGTCCGGTGAGCTGTGGTTCACGTCAAATGTTTAAAACGTAGAGCCGGGTCGTATTAGTGACGGCTATTATGGGCAGATAATTTAGTTTTTAAACGATTTGAAACTTAGGGGAGGTAACCAAGAGGAGGCTGCTTTCACGGTGGGGGCGGGGGGGGGGGGGGGGGGGGAGAGGAAGGGGGGATGTTATAGTCCTTCACGAGTTACCGATAATATTTTAAAGCAAAATATTTTCAGTAGCAGCATTGGTAGTGTCGAATTCACAAATTCCGAATTAATGAAAAGTTGAAAATAAAACAACGAAATAGCGGCGTATGGTACGCCGCGGGTCGGCTGGTTTGTCAAGAAATGCCAAGGCGAAACGGACCGATTACACATTGCGTAGACCAAGAAACAACATCTCCGGGCAGTTATTAGTGTGATTCTATAAACTGGCAAAAGTAGGCTATTTAATTTTTTCCCGTTCGTGCCCAAGACAAATGAAGATGAAGTAGAGTTTATCTGGTAAAAGTATATAGTTTCTGTATAAATTATATTTCGATCGTATACATATATATATATAACCAAACAATTAATTAAAAGAGACATATTAATTTATTATCAATTGCATGAACGTTATAAGTAGACATCAAAATCAAATTTCACTTGCCTCCTTCGTAGCAAAAGTTTGTACTAATTCCTTCAATTAGATAAAAGATCAGTTGTTAGGGAAACAAAACCCGCCGCAATGTCATGGACCCAAACTTGAAGGAATCGTTTAAAACCCGCGTACCGCCGCCATGCTCTGTAAGGTGTCCACTGGAATGATGATGCTGATGCACGAATTCTTCTTCTTCTTCGATCTTAATTTTTATTGTTGGAAGGGATCGAGCCTTATCTGCCAGAGGGTTTGAACTTGAGATTTTCTTTCGAATTTATCAACCATGAGCTTTTGCCGACTCGACCACGCCTCCATCACAATTAAGGATACGTGTCAACTGGTTAAGCGCCATTGACTCCGATTTGCTTCCAACCAAGAACAAAGAACAAACTACAAGGCAGCAGTTGTTTGATTTTGGAGTTGTCTCATCTGCCCGAGGGTTCGAACTTTTCGGTTTAGCATCCATGTCTTTACTGACTCGACCACGACGACCCTTGTTTAAATCAACTTTTTCTACCACAACTTAGGTTTTTTTGTGTTGTTTTTTTTGTGTTTTTTTTTGGTGTTTTTTTTTAATGAAGCGCGGGTATATAGAGCAGAACCTTTTGAGGTGGTCCCACTAACTGCTACCGCCCCCACACCCACCCACGATTTGGCCTATGTATTGTAATTAGGGGGCGGCGAAATGTAATGTTGCGCCTACGTATCAATTCATCCTACATGCTATCAGACCACGTTTAAAATTTGAGTCTGTATACGAAAACTTGTGATCGATTATTATAGCAGATAGGCTACACGTTTACTAAGCACACACACACACACACACACAAACAACACTAACACATCTGTTGTAGACAACACACGTCGTAGTCTACAGCCAAAAGAACAAAGGATTCAGTTGTGAATTACCGCTGTCTTGCTTGTAAACAAATGTAAAGTATAAAAGCTATAGTAAATATATATATAGTTTAAATTAGATTAGTAAATTATCTATTTGTTAATTAAAAGAAATTAATTTATTATTAAAATCTCCGCATGTAATGAGAGTTGAAATAGTGTGTAGGTTCGGGGCTTATATACTCTCAGTATAATAAGGGTTTCTTTTAGGCATCTATTCAGGAGGGCGGTAATGCCCCTCCCCTAGCCCTCTGAAGCACTTTTAACTCCACCCCCGAACGAAACAGAAGTTCTATAGAAAATATATACTTTTACCAGTATCCCCGCCCCCTCCCCATAGGAAAAATTGGTCTGCCTCCAAATATTTTCAAGTGCCCCTCAGAGAAAAGTCTGAAAACAAACGAGCAAATAACTGAGTAGCCTTTAGTACTAAGAACCTTTATGACAAGTCTGAGTTTTATGTATTTGAATTATCAGTCTTGATATTGTGTAAATATGTTGCGACCAGTGCTTCTTTCAGAGATTTTTTCTCCGTGGAGGGGGGGGGGGGGATATGTCACATGAAACTTTCGGGGAATGGGCGAAATTAAATTTACGAGGGGGAAGAGGTCGAACACTGTTCGAAGTAGGCCCCTATATATTTGTTAAATAAATTATATTTCATTCGGGGAAGGGAAGAGGTCTCAGGTCGGTACTCGTGCTTCGGGGGGTGGGGGGGGGGGGCGGGTGGCAGCCTCTCCGACCCCCCCCCCCCCCCACCACAGAGGAGATAACAGGAAAAAACTCTACATGTGACTTTTTGCATAACGAAACACGAGCACATTCACGTGTGCCCTAGACTCCAGCAGTTTATAAGCGGCATATGGGACGATAATAGACATAGCCTACACGTTATTGATTTCAGGACAAGCTTTGTTTTTTTTTTTGTATTGTTTTTTTTTTTTTTTAAAGTCGGGGTTTAGATTTAGCTGTAGTTGTCATTAATGCGTCGTACACAATCAGTGCAGTTTGTATTCTCAGTCCCCGCCCTCCTCCTCTCTGTGATATACTACTGTCGGGGTGATAAAGGGCGGCGTCACGCAGTGTTTCTTATGTTTCTTTCAGATTTTTGACATTTTCGAGGGGGCGGACTAAATTTTCCGGGGAGGGAGGGGGAGCGGCGGATACTATAGAATCCATAGGCTTCCCGTGTTAGAATGTGTATCGATTTCAGGTAAATATATATTTTTTCTAATACATGGGGGGGGGGGGGACTTTTGGACTGCATTTTCGTTAGTGTTTCATGGCGTGAGTGATCGAATAGTGGACCCGAAAGCAGAGTTTCAATTAGGCATTTCTTCGGGGGGGGGGGGGGGGGCATCCCTCTCCCGACCCCCCCTCCCCCATCCACTCCGAAAGAAATAGAATTTGTATAGAACTATATACTTTTACCAGTGTCCGCCGACCCCCCCCCCCCCCCCCCCCACTCCCTCCGGAAAATTTAGTCCACCTCCCTTGAAAGTTTCACCTCACTGCAGCTACCATTTGTATTGAATGTTTCGAATGCCCCCCTCCCCATCTCAGCTCTAATGGGCACCTGATTCGCATTGGGGAAAAAGCATCAGAGCATAATGCTGACCTCTTTATCCCTTAATATGCTGAGGTCATATATATATATATATATATATATATATATATATATATATATATATATATACATATATATATATATATATTATATATATATATATATATATATATATATATATATATATATATATATATATATATATAATACATATGTATAGGGCCCCCTATATACTTTTTTTTATATACATGTTTATTGTATAGGCCTATATATATATATATATATATATATATATATATATATATATATATATATATATATATATATATATATAGGCATGTTCTTTAAGAAATATCAAGAAAAATATATTTTAAAATGTATCATACATTACAACTAGGATCTATCACTTTTTTTTTTGGCGAAGCAGGGATGGCGGCTAAGCCTCACCCAAGCCACTCCTAGATCCGCCTCCTCCCCCCACCCAATCACGACACGCATTTAGTGAGGGGGGAAAACTCTTTACACCGCCACCAGAAACAGTATTTTAATTAAGCTGTTTAGGTTTAAATTTAGAATGTGTAAGTCCATGTCAACCTTGTATTAATGTAGGGCCTTGTTAATGCATTAATCTAAGCACTATCCAAAAAATAATTTAAAAAAATAAAGAATTTAATACGGAGCTACACAAATTTCACTACTTAAGAAAATAAAATACGGCTCGAAATAATAAACCATCCCCTGTTCCTGCCCGCTATAATCTATATTATTATATATCTAGACCTATATAGATCTAGAAGATTCTTTACAACTTACAGCAGGCCTAATGAATCACCAAAATTCTCTAAATCAAATCTACTACGCCTTCTATTGTGTATATGCCTAGATCTATATTACAATATTTCGTGTTATTATTAATACAATTATATTTTCGCCTTTATACATAGGATAAAGCATAATATAATTTTGAATTGCGATTACAGTATTTGAAATGAGTGTAAAACATTGAAATCATTAAACCTATGACACAGTAAGACGCCCATCGAGGGATGGACATTAGAAAATCTGTGGTTGCCACCGCCGGATGGGCGCGGCTCGGAATATCGACCAGCAGGGGTCACGTTATTTTTTTACGGACGCATGGGAGGGGACGTGTAATGCTAGGTCTTTGATCGTGGCAGCTGGGTGTTCCAACTGTCAATCAAAGAAAAACTAGGCCGGATGCGCAGCAACTACTATAGTACAAATTATTGCGCTTAAAACTATAGTTCCGCTATTATAGAATATGTTTATTTAAAAATAAAATATTAACACACACAAATACAATTTCTTAAAGATTTTTAACATTTTCAATTTGAGAATATGTTTAAATTTGATAGAAATGTAATTTTATGTAGTGTATGAATACATGTGTACTGTGCGGAAGGTTGGGTCTCCACTTCCCAGGTCAAAACAACTCTTTGTGCCTTATCCTCGTGTGTTTAGTAGGATTGTTCGCAATGGTATTTAATTAATATTTTGTGCTCGTTTGTAAATTATGGCGACAGCTAATGGTAACAGAGGAAATTCTGATTACGTAGCTGCTACTAGTTCATCACAGGTATGTTAATTTTTTTATAATATCCGCGGTTGAGTTGTCGAATCGTATTTTATGTTGTTTTGTATATCCGCCATTTCTAACTACACCCCTTTCTGACTCCGCCTTGCAGGACGCTCAACCCTCACCCCTTGCTATGCTGGCGGCGACTTGTAGCAAAATAGGATCGCCCGCCCAAAGTGAAGAACAAGGGTATGGACAGGGAGGGGATTCTAATGTGAGGGTAGTTGGGGCGGGGCAAGGTGGCAACACCACTGATGCAATAGCAGGTTGGGTGCAGCTGCCGAATGGAACCATCGTAAATACGTCAGGAAAACCCCTCAATGCTGCCAATGTTATTCAACAAACAGCAATGCAAAATAATGTAGGTGGTCAGCTGTTCTCTCAAGGTCAACAAATAGTGGCTACACAAGGACCTAATGGTCAGTTAACTTACAGTGTCATTCAGCCTTCATACCAGGCAGTGAATATTGATGGGCAAGAAACGTATTTACAAGAAGCCTTTCTATTACCCTCATCTGGTGGTCAAAATCAAAATACAATGCAGGCACCTCAACAAACATTGATTACACCAACGGGGCAAATTATTAGAACTCAGGGCATGCCTACAGCAGCCCCTGCAGCAAATATTTTCCAACATGTATCCGGGTTAGGGGGGCTTGGAGGCTTTATCAACATTGGGGGAAATTTAATAAGCTTAGGAGGAATGCAAAATGCAGTCAGGCCAAATGCAAACCTTTTACAAGCAGTTCAGATACCAGGTTTTCAAACCATGCAGCAGATGCCTAATCTCATACAAGTGCCTGTGTCCATAAATGGCCAGACTGTGTTACAAACTATTCAGCTTCCAGCCCAAAACATTCCAATCCAAACACACATTTCCCAAGTTGGTGGCAATGGAATCATGTCTCTTGCCACCACCCCCCAATCACTGCAGACTTTCATGGCCTCACAAGCCCAAAACCAACAACAAACCATGGCTGTGGCACAAGCAGAGGAATCTCAAAACCATGTCCAAAACAGTCAAAAAATTGAACTAAAATCCAACACTGGGCATTTAAACAACCCCAACACTTCACAAGCATCCAAAATGACAGGAATGACTTTATCAGGCGCCAATGCTGGTGTTCAGACTTTAAATGTGATAAACACCCCTCAGGGTCAGGTGATTCTATCCCAGCCAGCTAATCAAACCCAGGTATCTCTTCCAACTCTAACCGTACCATCGTACCCACAAGCGAACACTGTATCTAGTGGCGTTTCGACAACCACTTCAACCAGTTCACAAAATGCTGCGATGATTCAAAATGTACTGGCTCAACAGCAGTTGCTTCAGGGAATGGCAAATGCTCAAAACCTGGGAGGCATCCAGTTGACCAATCAGGGACAGGTCAACTGGTTACAAGTAAGACAATTTTCTTTAACAAACTCACTAACATTATTTTTACATTTTAGAAGTAAAATTGAAAACAGATATGCATAAACTCCAAGATAAATGCTCACTTTTACTGTCTTAAATTATAACCAAATAAGGGTTCTTTATTTTTAATGTGTCTTTTAAATTGAATTATCCACATCAGTTACATCACCATTGTGTGTTTGAGTCATAAAATATATAAAGTATGAATACTATTCTACTGGTATTAGGTATTATGGTTCAGATAATAAGGAATATAATAATTATATCTTGTGTCCATTCAACCATGATAAGCAGTTTAACTGCTGGAATAGGGGTAAGCAAAGATAACTTTAGAATATGCTGTCATATTGATATATATTCTATCTTTACAGAGGTACATTTTTCATAACTACGTGTAGAAATGACATATTCTTTTTAAAGATTTTTCCGTTAATCAAGTTTTGTTTTTTAATGCTATTGGACATCTATTTTAAAAATGTTATGGTTTGTTTGTTAAAATACTGTTGTATGATTTCTGTATTGTTATATAATGCTGCTCCATATTATTGATAAATTAGGCCCTGAACATGCAAGCTCCAAGAAATCAAGGGGTACAGGCTGTCCAGTTACAGAACATTCAAGGTTTACAAAACATTCAGACCTTTCCTGCTTTACAAAATCTGCAAAACATTCAAGGACTTCAGGTAGCTTAAATTAGTATTTGTTGAAGTAATTACATACAAAAAAATCAAATTGAAAATGAAAAAAAATACTTTGTTGAAGTTAAAGGTTTGATGTGTATGATTATGATTGATAATCCAGAGACTTTTTTGTTTGATGCTGTTAAGTCTTATATATTGTAACTGTCAACCGAACTATAGAACTTAATAAGTTTTAAGATATAATAAATGGGGGGGGGGGGGGGGGGGATGGGGTTAAAAAATATTTCATGTCAGCCATTTCCTAGGAGGACGTCCAAACTCCTCCCCCAACATGTCTAAATATTAAAATAATTTTTAATTGCAAATATATATTTTTACCATTCACCCCCTGAGTTTTAAGTGCCAATGTTACCCTGCAAAATGTCTGAAAGAAACCATGCTTAAATATATACTTATATATCTATATCAGGGGTTCCCAACCTTTTTTTACTCTAGAGCACATTCTAAAATATCAGTAGGGTGGCGGGCACCACCTATTTTAAATCGACAAACTCCTTTCAGAGGCGTAGCGACCCTTCCCGCCGTCACCCGGGGACAAAACTTTTGATTTGCACCCCCCCCCCCCCTCAAATTTTCGATTTGCACCCCCTCAAATTTTTTATTTGCACCCCCCCCCTCAATTTTTTGATTTGCACCCCTCCTCTCAAATTTTCGATTTGCACCCCCCCCTCAAACTTTTGATTTCCATCCCCTTCAACCTTTAACGTTTATGAAAAAAATTCTGTCTCTGTCGAATAGTGAGAGGCGGGCACATACGAATCGTTCGGGGGCGCCATGGCGCCCGCGGGCACGGGGTTGGGAACCCCTGCGCTATATCATGATTATAAGTAATTTAAGACATTGTGTTTTTATGACTTAACACTTGTAATGAAAGCGATAATAGCTTTCATTTAGTGGGGCCAATTAAAGTCTGACAATGCCAGTTTGAGGAAAACTAGCATTTTGCTGGTTAAATAAACTTATAATGTGCAGCTTTAACTTAATTTCACAAAAATAATTGTTCTTCATTTCATGTGTACCAAATACCATATAGGCCTAAGGTTTAAAATATTTAAAGCTGTATGGTATTATTACATAAATGTTACATTAATTCTCATTTTACAAGTTGAACTCTAATTTAATGCTATTAATTGGGCTCAGTTAACTAAAATACCATTAATTTAACTATGTTCCTTCTGTATTCAGGCATTGACGCAGCAAGGGCAGATAATCAACAATGCAGCCATGTCTAATTTAGGAGCTGTAGCCATTGGAACACAAGGTGGAACTATCAGTGCCATACCCATCCAGACTCAACAAAACACAGTCCAGACAGCAACTGTAAACCAACAGGGGGTCATAAGTAAGGCATAGATTTACTTTACCTTTTGCTGTGAGCTGTGTCATAAGCAACCAACAGGGGGTCATAAGTAAGGCTTAGATTTACTTGACCTTTTGATGTGAGCCGTGTCATAAGTAACCAACAGGGGGGTCATAAGTAAGGCTAAGATTTACTTTACCTTTGCTGTGATCCATGTCATAAGCAGGGTTTAATTCTATTTTAATTTTTGCTGCGAGTCTCAGATAAGTCTATTTATATTTTACACTTTTTTTCTGGTAGAATAATTAATCTTGTAATGAAGTAAAACCTTGTAACTCATTTTTGATGTGGCAGTTTTCTTAACGCAACGAAATCAAATTTAATATTACCATAGTCATAAGGAATTAATTTCAAGTTTACTTGGTACAGTAACAAATAGGGATGTAAAATTTAGGGACGAGAAAGCTAATGAAGGAAGATAATTTAATTTATTGCAAGCTACTGATCAGGTTCAGAGCAAATATCATTATTCTGGACTACTGAAAGGATAAGCATGGTTGGCTAATAATTGCTATAAAAACTAAAATAGTGACATTAAAATTTTGCAATTTGTTAAAATAACAATGAAAATAAAATAAAAACCTTTGTTGTTATAAGCCATTAAATGGTCTTATAGGAAAATTGACATAAAATAAAAATATATTTTTTGTAGTAACGTTTAGAGTCTAACACTTTCATTATTATAATAATAATATTTTCAACGGGAAAAATCAGCCTTAAGTTTTACCACTCGGAGGGTTTGCAAAAAATGTTTTATGCAAAGTATTTATATATGTATATATATGTAGCCTATATATATATATATATATATATATATATATATATATATATATATATATATATATATATATATATATATATATATAATGAGTGGAACATAATATTATAAGCAATTTTAATTTTTTTATTCCATTGGAATTTCTGTATTTGTTTTGACATTCTTTTTCTTCTGATGTCTTTTAGTTTCATTGTTTATATTTTCTTAGTTACCTATGATTAAATCTCTCCTTTACTTAAAGCATTGTATTGTATTTTAGTTATACCTGATTGCCCCAAACAAAACCACATGTAGAACATTATGGCAAACCAAACAACCCATTTTCAGCCCAGCTTCAGCAGGACCCCAATGACCCCACCAAGTGGCAGCTGGTCAGCAACCAACCGCAGGCACAACCAGCTGTCAGCTCAAGTGCCACCCTGTCAGTTGGCTCACCCACAAGCACCGGCGGCTCCTGTTCTGACTCAACACAAACTGGCAGAAGGGTGCGCAGGGTGGCGTGCACATGCCCCAACTGTGTCTCGTCCGACAAGTAAGCTCATAAAGCTCTTTGTATTCATATATTATTATCTATATATATAATTCTCTTCTGGGAGCCGCTAGAAAACAAGCTGTAAACGCACTCCCTACCTCCCCACCCCTACATGGTTTTAGTGAGCTGTGTTCACTCTAAATGTTTACAAGCAGAGCCAACAATTTTAATCGAAGGGGGGGGGGGGTTATGGTCCTTAACGAGCTACTTATAGTGTTTTAAAGAAATATTTTCAGTGGCAGCGTTGGTGCTGTCGAATTCACAAATTTTGAATTACTGAAAAGTAGAAAATAAAACAACTAAATAGCGCCGTATGTTATGCCGCGGGCCGGCTCGTATATTATTATTAATAGTATGTTACCCTGACTTGGCTGTCAATCGGCAGATGAAGTAGAGTTCACCTATTTCTGTGTCCTCAGATTATAATGGGATAGCGTGGTCTTTTTTATGCCTAGCATCCTTTACTGACCTGAGTCAGGTACCCTTCAGAGTTGGGTGGACTCTGGTACACCCTAAAGCTGAAATTCTAGCTCTGGAAATTTGGGCTAGCATCTATTACTGAACTACATAGTTCAATTTTTAAAAATTACAAATCTTTGGTTATTGATCTTTTTAAAATTTAAGTTCAGTCAAAGTATCATTATCATTGTGTTTTATATAAGTTTAACCCAAGCAGGTCTACACATGATATTTATCTGTGTTATTTTTATAAAGGCATGTAGGTGAAAGTAAGAAGAAGCAGCACATATGTCACATAGAAGGTTGTGGCAAAGTCTACGGGAAAACATCACATCTTCGTGCTCACTTAAGGTATAAAAATATTTTTTAAGTTTATGTATTCATTATGTTGGTTAAATAATTGGTAATTATTAATATAGTTAATTAAGTTATAGTAGGCCTAGTTGTGTAACTACTATTAGACAAAAGTTTCCATAATGTTCGCTCTCTAACCCTCCCTCTTATTCTCCACAATATGTTAAAATATTTTTCTATACACTTGAAACAATGTTCGGTTATTTTTTTTGTTGCATTATTTAGCTTATTATTAACAAAGTAGTGTAAATAGTAAATGCTCCTTATTTGCTGGCTAGAACAAATGTTTGTCAAAACGTAGTTTTTATTGTAATGGTGCTACATGTAAATCTCTTATTGTCTTGTCTACAGATGGCACTCAGGAGATCGGCCCTTTGTGTGTAGCTGGCTGTTCTGTGGAAAACGCTTTACACGATCTGATGAATTACAGAGGCATAAACGCACTCATACAGGTGTGTGGAAATACTTTGTGATAGCAATGTATTTGTGTGTAGATTTTGAAATTAGTAATTCTAAGGGAGCTAATCATGTTTTAAATTATTGTGTTTTGTGACAGCTTTGTTTACATACTTGTAATGTATATTGTATTACAATTGTAATCTACATATTACAATTTAAAATATAAACTTTCATGTAATGGGGAAAATTTAAATTAGACAATTCTGTGCTGAGGTAATTGGAAAAAATGAGTGTTTCCATTTCTGTCTGTAATCTTTATCTAAATCACATGTATAGTCTATAGAATGTTGAAGGATGCTATTGTAGCTGAAGTACAAAAAAGTAATTTGCATAAATTTACTTACACCTTTGAATGAAACAGGAGAGAAAAAGTTCCAGTGTCCAGAGTGCAACAAGAGATTTATGAGAAGTGACCACCTGACAAAACACATCAAAACTCATAATGGCAAGCGCCAGTTGGGAGATACTGTCTCCAGCACTGAAGGTAGACTTTGTCAATTTTTCCTGTTTGTTTGATTATTTAAATTTATTGTCACTATTTCCAGTCCTGGTATATGAGCATTTGTTCACTTTAATATTTTAATTTATTATCACTTTTTCCAGTTTGTTAGAGTATTTGAATTGTCATTTTTTTTCCAATCCTGATAGTAGATGATTCTGTCATTTAAATTAGTTAAAATTATAAGTGTTATACATTTTTATTTTATTTTTGTTTACAACTTTTGAATGAAAAAATCTAGATTCCTTCCTTTTGTTACATTTTATTAATTGTTACATTTTATTAATTGTTACATTTTATTAATTGTTACATTTTATTAATTGTTACATTTTATTAATTGTTACATTTTATTAATTGTTACATTTTATTAATTGTTACATTTTATTAATTGTTACATTTTATTAATTGTCTCATTGTAATTTTAGGTTTTGTTTATTGGAACATAAATAGTTCACATTTCGAAGCTAATTTTTTTTTTACAATATTAATACTATTTAAAACCAAAATTGCTCTACTGACTTGCAAATAACCATTAAAATAAAATACTTTGTATAATTTCTGTCCACTAGGCCTTGACATGGATGGTAATATGGATGGGGGCGAGGAGGAGGAGGATGTGGAAGATGAGGATGACGGCTGTGAGATGGACGACAACTCCAAAGTGTTCAAGGTGGAGATGTCAGGTGATGAGGATGATGAAGCTGATAGTGATCAGGTCCTGGTCTCATGATAATGGCCTGCGTCTGTATATATATCTCAGTTTTATATGTATGAACGGAGTGGTCTAGCAGTTGAGAGCTGGACTGCTAACCCGTAAGTCTCGAGTTCGAATCCGGGTTGAAGTCAATAGACCGTCCCTGAGTCCACCCAACTCTGATGGGTACCTAACTGATGTTAGGGAAAGTAAAGGCGGCTGGGCATAGTGCCAATCACACTCTCTTCATATGCCGAGGTCACAGAAACAAGTGAACTCTACTTCACTTGCCCCATAGACCGTCAGGTTTGTAAGGGAAATTTTACTTTATATGTATGGGAGGAATATAAGTATGGTTGGTGATTCTGAACTCTGGTAGGTGGACTTTTAAGGAAAATAAGAAATCTGAGGATGATACGACAGTTGGATTCTGCCTCTGAATGTATTACTTTGTTATGTTGTTTGCACTGTGCTTTCCTGCATCAGTTTAAATTTTATACTGCTAAGTGTAACTTTCATGATCTGATGTTGAGACATAATTATTGCTGGGTATAGAAATGACTTCACTCTAAGAAATCAATGTAGCACATGTTTGGTGCAGTGAATTCATTTTTTGCTAATTTTAAGTTTTAAATCCCTGTGATAGTTGTTTTTTTGCCTGGAGTGTATTGTTGAATTCATCCAGTTTTGATAAGTTCCTCTAACTTATGTCAGGGTATTTAGGGTATTGTATGGCTGGAGTTCCTGTTACATAGTCTATTAGCCCACTAAGACGTTTTCTATCCTACGGAATGTTTTGTTAATTTTTTGTTGGCTTTTCTTGATACTATTCTAGTATATTTTGCTTTTATTTATAAGATGAGGCTTCTTCAGCTTTTATAATGTGCCATTTCAATTCATTTTGTCAGTAATAATAGGCAGCCTATTGAATCAGCAAAAACAATCCTTTTTAACTATTATTACAATTTTTTTTTTCTTGTCATGAGTGCTCAATATTTTAACTTAACAAGTCTTAAGCTCAGAAGACCACACAACAGTTTCAGACTGTGAGAGTACAATGTTTTTTTTTTTAAGCTCCTGAAAATTGTTGATTCTGAATTTTTTGCTTGACGTTTATTAAAATCTTTCTTACAATGCTAAGTATTAAAAATTTATTCATTGCTACTCATTATATTATATCTCATTAATATGTTTGCATAAGTACTTTTATATTTTAAATTCAAAATGGTTATCCTCTATTCTAAAGACAGCTATTTGCACTGACATGTTTACTTTGAAAATAAGTACTAAAATCTATTTCAATCATTTTTAGGTAAGTTTTATGTACTTTTCAAAAGTAATAAATAGTCTTATGTTGGTGAAAATTCTGCTATGCAGTTGAATGTATTTTGTTACTCTAGGTTAACAACTTGGGCAAATACCTGACCTGAGCTTAGGTTAATCCTGTATTAAATTAAACTCCTAGCTATTATTTCCTGTACATTTGTAAAAAGACTTCTTCGTCCACATTCTTAACCTGAGATACTCAAACATTGTTGGTTGAAATCTTTGTTTAGTATTTTTATCTTGATGGGTATCTTAAGTCTGGGCTGTGAACTATGAAATGAAATCTCGTTGTTTGTTTAGATTGGGCAGAGAAAGGCTAATGGTTTAGAAGTTAATAAATAAATATATTTACACACATATATATTCACACATACAAATGATGCACATACTTTTAATATTGATTAATGAAATTCACATATCAGTATTACTGCATATCATTCTTTTAGTTGAATATAGATGCATGTTGATTTATCTTCTTCAAATAGAATAACAAGTGAAAAAGACATGGGTAATAAAATGTACAAGTGAGATATTGAATCTGTAGAAACTAGTTGAAATAGTTTGAAGTAATTTACTGTTAAGTTGTACTTTAACCATAAAACATTGCTGTTATTTATTGTTCATCCATTGTACTTTCATGTGTGCAAGCCAGGGTTGATCTGATACTTTTGTTGCCGTATGTAATATACAGAGTGTGTGTGTGTACACATTTGTATATAAACCAGACATGTTGCACAATATCTTCACATATCTGTACAGTTTTATTGTATGCCCATCCCTCAACATGTTGCATAATATACACATAACTTGTTTACTGAAAATCGTCTGCCACAGTTAATGATAACTTCCTTTGATCTGTTATTTAGATACCCAGATAAACGTTAATTTGTATTACTTTCAGGATTATTTCTGAATTTAAATTTTTTTTTTTAAATGTATCTATTTGTTAACATGTATGTATGCCCATTCCAGAGCTTTCTCTAAATGTCCCTGGATTCTATTACACACATGTAAAGTGTAAGGAAAATGTTACCATTGGCAGAGGCTCTTTCTAAATAAGATGAAGAACATAGTCCCAATTATCAGAACATATTACATATTTATAAACAAAGTGTAAGAAAATAATTCAACAGATCAGAATCTATGTAGTCCCAACAGGCTGAACCTATATTAAATACGAGCCGGCCCGCGGCATAACATACGCCGCTAGTTAGTTGTTGTTTTTTCTACTTTTCAGTAATTCATAATTTGTGAATTCGACAGTACCAACGCTGCCACTGAAAATATTTCTTTAAAACACTATTAGTAGCTCGTTAAGGACCATAACCCCCCCCTTTCCTTCACCCCTCCCCCCTACGTTTAAAATCGTTTTAAACTAAATTATCTGCTCCTAATAGTCGTCACCTAACCCGGCTCTGTTTGTAAACATTTAGAGTGAACACAGCTCACTTAAACCATGTAGGGGTGGGCAGGTAGGGAGCGCGTTTACAGCTTGTTTTCTAGCGTCTCCCAGAAGAGAATTATATATATAGATATAAAGAATCATGTAAGAAAATAGTTTCATTAGGTTGATTCTATATTAAGTATATAAACAATCATGCTGTAAAGAGAGTTCCTATAGTCAGAAAACTATAGCATGCAAGTAACCAAGGTATAAAAGTATTCTTATGGTATCTTCTCAGCTAGAATGATGTTTGATTTATATCATTTTGGTGACAAGGGATAGTAATTAAACTCATACTTATAAGCAGCTGGAAAGGCCTTAACTTAAATTGAAATAATTTAATTTATGCTTTGAAACAAAAATGGACAACGCATTTTGCGAATATAGAGAACTTAAAAACCAATTTTTATTAACATGGTGTCGACAGTTTTAATTACAGAGATATTTCTGTTGTATCTTTGAAAATCATGGCTGTATCCAATCCCTGAAGTTCACACTTTTATTGGCTCTAAAAGGTAAAGCGAAAAGAACTATATTTCTGTGCAATACACTTCATGTAAATATTTTTGTTGGTGATATTCAGCAGAGTTTATGTTTTAACAGAATAATTTTTCCATGCAGTTCTAAATTTAATACTTTAGTTCACATAGAGTATTTCTGATAACTATAAATATGTGAAGCCCCTAAAGTTAGTTTTTTATATTATTTGCAATAAAAAAATAAAATTTGGATTTCTCAAAATATTGTTTTTTATTTCAATAACTATTAAAACCAAAAAGTTATTAAGTGAATAAAAACATACTTAGTTTCTTTTAGTATTTTAATAGTAATGGGTTCAGTTATCAAATTAGAGGATCACTTTATGTTTACAAGAGAGAAGATGCCATTGAAAGTAGTGTTATTTTAACCACTGAAGATTTTTATGTATTGATTTAATTTTATTTCTTCAAACAAGTTATGAAAAAAAAAAGTTTTAGGCTTTATTTATGTTGATTGTTTTATTTTTACATCTGTTTTAAAGAAATAAAATTAAGGAGGTACTAATGAATGAGACTTTGTTTTTATTGTATAGTTTAGAATGATTTATAAATAGCTGCCTACTGCATTGTTCGGAGACTTTGCTTTTATTGTATAGTTTAATTGGAATAATTTATAACCAGCGGCCTACTACATCGTTCCATTTCGGATCAAGCATATGTTGTGCAATACTTGTCTAGGACATTATGCCCACAACCCCCCAAGGTTAATTACCCCCCCCCCCCATCCAGAAGAACCTTAACCCTAACTGGGTGGTGGGGGGTAATTGCTCCAGGGGGTAATAGCCTGCTCCCATACAATACAGAGGGGGGGGGGAAGTGGTATATAAGAGTGTGTCTGAAAAACTTGTACAGCCTATATTTTTAGAAATATATAGAGGCCTATATATATATATATATATATATATATATAACTGTTTTAAGAATGTAATGTTGATTTTATGACTAAAATTTCTAACACCCCATTCCACAATCTAGCCTATGCCACTGCATCCTATCACACTAAATTCAATCTAGATCTTAAATTTTTTAAAATAATGATCTGCCGTAAATAATATCACATACAAACACAATAGCCTTAAGCTGTAAGAGAGACTTGAGTCTTTGACATTAATCTTTGTTAAAAAAATGTTAACGCAAATTAGAAATTTGATCTCTTGTTTGCCTCGGCCAATGAAATTTGATTACTCAGACAGCTTTTAAATCAATGTTTTTGTTAACGTAATGATAGTTGCAGCTATTTTTATCGTGGATTAAATGAAATCTTGTGCTTTTTTAAAAATATATAAATGGCGTATAGTGTGTCCTTAAAAAGTTAGGATATATTTTGATGGATTAGATAAAACAAGTCTAGGGGCAATGTTTGCAAACTGGAAAAAGGGGAGAAAACTTGTTTAATTTTTTAAAATGTGTTTATTGTCTCCCTTTAATTTGGATTAATCCATTTTTTTTCCTTCCTTTATCTAAACGGTGCTCTACATAAAAAAAACGAAACTGTTCATTTTAACGGAGTAAAATAGGCCATGTGGCAGGCGAAGTAGAGTTCACCTGTTTTGTGACCTAGCTTTTTGGTTACAGTATTTCATGTATAAGGTACAGGGTTTTAATTATTAATGTCCAAGAGTAATCAAGGTAGGCCTATTATTTTCCAGGACGAGTTCCATATGTGTGTGAAGCAATCTAAAACTATCCCCCTCCTTAGAGACGTAAGAATGGAGGGCGGTTAGGGCAGCTACGAGAATAGTTATATTTAAGGGAACGGGGAGGTGCAGTGACTCTTCCAGACTTTTTTCTCCGGGGGGGGGGGGGGGGAGAGGACACTTGAAATTTTCGGGGGGGGGGGGGGGGGGCGGACTAAAAATTTCCGGTGGAGCCGCGGACATTGTTAAAAGTATATATTTTCTAGGTAAATTCCATTTCGTATGGGGGGGGGGGGGTTAGACTTTCTTCGGGGGGGGGGGGGGGGGGGGGGGGCGGCTCTTCGCCCCCCCCCCCCCCCCGAAGAGATGCGTTGATGAAACTCTGGTCACACAATTCGTAATTTAAAAAATTAATTTAAAGATTATTAATAAACAAAAGGGAGATAATTATATTTGTATAAACGATTGCTCGATCGACTAGCTGTCGGCTGTAAACTGTTAATCACGGATGGTTGGTTTCATGAAAGAGCAGGTAGTTATCTATTACAGTTCGCAAACCACTAATCACATTTTATAACAAATATTTTAGCAGTGTGTGGTGTCGACGACCTCAGACTACGTCCCCAATCTCACAGGTCGAAATATAATTAATGTAAAATTGATATAAAAACTATGTAGACTAACCAGTCCCCATCCCCCCCCCCCCGAAGTTTCAAGACCCCCCCCCCCCCCACGGTGCCCGAAAGCTGAGGCCCAGCGACCTATCAACTTTGCTCTCCCGACACTCTCTCAATTTTTATATTGTTTAACAAGTTGGAGAAAAAGCGCCCCCATCCCCTCTTTAATTTGGAAAGGTTGGGTGCGCATTGTAGGCTACTTATCACTATCAAGTAACAGTCATACAATTGATGTAGAAATCACACAATTAGTCTTTAAAGTCAAGTAGTAGTCTATTTTCTTAATATAGACTGTGTATAATTCATAAATGCAGCTCAGGTTGAGTTTTTATTGTTTTCCCTGCTCGTTTGGCGATTCCCCCTCATTCATTAAGGTTGACGCCCCCTCCCCCTCCCCATTAGGATTAGACACTCCAGACAGCCGCCATACTCACCTTCCCCTAGCTACTCATCTGCCTGAAAGTAGCACTGAACTTGCATGCGGTGGAGGTGGCTTTGAGCAAAACCAACTAGGGCGCCGATGGGTAGGAACAAAAACATCTAAAGTTCCATCAGTCACAGTAGTGTCCAGTGTTTCTTCCAGACTTTTTTCTCCAGGGGTGCACTTGAAATTTTTTTGGGGGGGGGGGGGGGAGAACTCAAATTTCCGGGGGGTGGGGCGGACACTGTTCAAAGTATATATTTTATATATAAATTCCATTTCGTTGGGGGGGGGTAGACTTTCTTTGGGGGGGGGGGCGTACTCCCCCGAAGAGATGCCTGGAAGAAACTCTAGTAGTGTCACTGTCAGACTGACGAGCTGACAGACGTAACGCATGAACCAAAACCACATGCTTGATATTTTAGAGTTCGATACCCTCCATTTCGTGTAACTTTTCTTATTAAGTATTCATCTTTCATCCGTACAAACCATTTTCTTAAATTATTTCAAATTTATTTAAAACAATAACAAAACAACAACTTTATTTAAAATAAATAAAAACATGTCGGTTAATTACTAGGCCTATATTATATAAAGACGGAGATTGAGAATCGATACCCAGCATCGATCCGAAATTAACGGTGCGAAAGACTTCTCTACCGAGGACAATCGCGAGAAAGTAAACAATGGCGAACGGGCCGAGGCGGATCTGTCTGTATCACGAGGACATTTAACGGCTAGATTTAGTTCGAGACGAAGCATCTATGGCCCGTATTTCACTGACACTTTGGATATTTTACCCCATACGGTGAGTACAATTTTACTCAAGGTGATCTTTGGAAATTTTACTGTTACTTACTTCCTCTTCTTCCATCAGTATCAGCTGTCTTTTGACCCTTTTTTACTATTTTTTAGTTTTTAGTTTATAAACTTTATAACATACACACTGACATACACATAGGATAGGCTCTAACTAATCTAATATTAATAACTATAAACTATAATTTTTTAATTTAGCCTACTTCTAGTTCTAGATCTACTTTCTTAACTTATTTAAGTACTATTTAATTATAGGCCTATTTAGATTTAGATCTATATTTTAATTTATTTTAAGGCCTACTGTAACTACTGTCAACTGTCTTTCTACTATCTAGACTCTAGAGATCTAGATCTAGAGTTGCTTTTTTTAAAAAAAATTTGAGACCAAGTTGATGTAATTTAACTGTTTAAGTGTTGACACTGACATTCGACTTGTTCTTCATTGTTGAGTAAGCCAATCATTTAAATTTTTTTTTTAATGAACTTGAACATTTAAACTACTGTTAACTGTTAAGTAGTGTTAAGTGTTAGTTTACTTGTATCGAATATTTATTTTCCGCTTCATATTGTAAAACATGAACACAGACTGAGGCTAGACTAGACAAGAATCTAGATTTCAATCTAGATTTAGATCAAGTTGAAATTTAGGTCTATAAAAAAAAGTTAAAAATCCTAGAGATCCTTTGGGCAGATGAAGTAGAGTTAATGTGTTTCTCGACTTGGCATATGAAGGGAATGTGTGGTCAGCACTTTGCCCAGCCACCTTTACTTTCCTTAACAATGAGTTAGGTACCCATCGAGGCTGGGTGGACACGGTTGTTGTACTGATTTAAACCCGGATTTGAACTCGACTCTCGGGTTAGCAGTATACCTCTCCCAGTCCAAGCTGTCCCATTCTTTTATAATTAAGCCTAATTTTTTTTTTGTAATAAATTATAACACATAATAGACCCTAATCTTAATATTTAATTAATTAAATGTCGTAAGTCTAGTCTAAGGCCTAAATAAAAATTTAAGGTCAATTATGCAGGCCTACTGCGGTAGCCTACTTCTAGATCCAACAACTAGTATTAGTAATTAGATCCAATTAGGTCTAGATCTAGTAGTATTTGTAGTTTTGGATAAAAATGATTAGGTTTGAAATTTTTTAATCATCAACTTTAAATCGTCAACCAAAGTTGAATAATTTCAAACTAAATGATATTGATATATTTATTAACTAAAAAATTGTAAGAATCTAGAAACTTTGTTTTAAGCAAAATAATTAAATTTTTTTCTGGCAAGTTAGTCTTCTTTACTTAGATACACATTATTCAAGTCATTTTTCAAAGCCTAACAGGCATGTTAATTACTAATAACTCCTTTTAATATTGCCCGATAATACACCATAGCCTAAAGACTAAGTAGTCCACAAGTGATGTAGATCAATTAGTAACTAAGTATCATGCCTATTTAAATCATCATTCAACACACCTTGTTTTAAATGTGAGTAATAAAAAAAAGCTTTAATCATAGATTAATTGAACATAACACATTCTTCATAGAATCACAGTCTCAAGGATAAAAATATATGAACTTTAGGCCCTAATCACATATTTCTGTTAAAAGCGTACAAAATCATACACAGTCATAGGGGTACACTGACAATAAATCTAGTAACTTTTGATACTCAGTTATTTATTTCTGATGGTAGCAGTTACATTTTCAAGCATAATGTTCCTGGCCAACTTTATAGTGAATACATTGTTATATCCCCCAACTGATGACATTTTTACCCTCCCCCCTGCAGGGCTTGATCAGATCTGATAAGCTTACTATAATAAAGCTATAAATCCTGGCAAGCCAAAGATGGATTACCTGATTAACTTAGCTCTCACAAAAGCCTACATTTTTAAGTGTAACATTTAATTTGCTTTCTATTCATGCAATACCATAACCGCTTGATAGAAAACTCTTTTGTAAAACATAATTTTTATATTTTTAAAATTACATATTCTGCTTTGAATTGTGAGAAATATTATTTTAAATATTAGAATAGATGGTTCTTATTCCATTTATAATTCACTATATTTAGATCTAGTATAAAAATTGAATTTAGGTAATTAACAATTGTGTTTATATAGTTAGTTTCTGTCACAACCATAGATAGTATCAGACTTGAATGTTCGTGTTAGATTTATACCTCAGACACTGTTCTAAAATTTAACATAGATTAGATAACCTGTGTTTAGCCTACTTAAAAATAGATCGGGGATAGTTTTGAGATCAAATTATGCTTACCTGCTTTGCATAGTCTGGGTTAGATTGCTGGTCCACTCTGCATTAATTACTTAATGCATTATGAGAGTAGACTTATCTATCCAAAGTAGTGTCGTATTACGGGTTAGATGAAGTGCATATTGGCCAAGGGCCTTAACTTAGGTGCAATAGGGATTGGAGTTGATTTAGGGTTAGATAGAAATTGGAAATAATAATAAGTCAATAATTTTTTTGGAGCCTTCAGTAAATGACATCACACTCATAGGAATCACTAGGTTTAAACATTAGTGAAAATAGTTGGTGAAGGGTTGAAAGAGGGGGGAAGGGGGTGGTTGAAAATATGGTTTCACATATTAGTATTTTTTAAACTTTTTTTTATATCTAAGTTACAGCTTTTTTTTTTTTTGTAAAAAAATGGATCAATATATCCCATCTTGACTCAAGAGCCCTTAATATTTTAACAAGAGATTACTGTTTAGAAAAAAATATGCAATTAGTGGTTCTAAAGGCTTGAGTTTGACATTATTTTAGGAGGAGGGTGCTGACTCATCTTACATGAGTAAAAAGTGTGAGTCATTTATGGACAACTCTTTAAAAATAGAGTAATAGTAGACTGTGTACACCGGCAGTAGCCAGCTACTGAGTGAAAATAATCAAATTCAATTCACTTGTATGAATTTGTTGTTACTGTTTTTTCCCAGATATTTTACTCAGTGGGGGCGGGGGAAGCAGGCCGGCACTGACAAAAGTATATATTTTATGTATAAATTCCAGGGGGGGAGGGGGCCTGAAAGAAGTAGCTCTGTTCATTAGATGACGCTGAGTCTATCCAACTCTAATGGGTATCTGACTTGAGGTGTGGGTTGAGATAAAAATGGCCACACTTTTTTCTTCATTTTCCATGATTAAGTTAAGAATGAATATTTAGGGGAGATTACCACAGTTTGATATGTGGGTAGTGTGCAACTGTATCAGCAACTGCTGCAAAGAATACATTCTTAAAATATTGTTGAGGAAATTGATAAAAAAACGTTGTTCTAATGTTTATTTATCCAGCATTTGGAAGTGCGTAAGGTTCAAGTGAATTCTTATTCAGCACAAAGTTATGATAGGCTCATATCATTTTGATGGTTTAAAGATATTTTCTCTATCAAAGCTATACATGTTATTTGATTTAGGTGTTTGCTTTTAACAGTTGAAAATATTTTATGTATTGTAAATACTTTAGCAAATAAAATATAACAACTGCTTCCTTTTAAGTCTAATAATTAAAAGTCAAAAAAGGAGGAATGGTTACTTTAGAGTATAAAACCAAAAACATTTACCACTTTTTGAGGTTGTGGAATTTTTAACTCACATCAAATAGAAAACAAGTAATTAAAAAAAGTCTAGTGACAATTTTAGCGCAATTTCCTTGTGTTATCTAAAAATAGCTCTGTCGTAGCGTAAATCAAGAGCAGGGTTAGTAAAACCATTGGTTAGTTATTAAAACGTTTTTTATTAATTTTTTTTTCAGTATTTTACATGTTTTATTTACAATAGAGTTACATGACTAAAAACCATTGCGCGCCTACTGAACGTGATGACGCGCCCATTGAACGTGATGGCGCAGCTATTGAACGTGATGACGCGTGTGGTGTGGTTGGAAAAATATGCCTACTAATTCGGTCCAAATTTTAATTAATTCAAAAATTTTTTTGTGACCGAACGAAAGGATATTTCTGAAAACTTTCTTCGGCAATATTGTTCTAAATTATGGCAGGAATCGATTGGTACATGTTTCAAGTCGCTAAGTGGTCTGGTTGCCGAGATATGGGCAAAAAACGGCTTTTTTCCGAGGTTTTTTGGCTTTTCCGGGAAATACATGAAAGAAACCCGGAATTTTTATGGCCTATGTTCATCCTCGTAACTTGCTTAACATAATTGCTTTTGGAACTAGTCATCGATATTGCTTCGTTGAGGAGGAGATACGACTTAAAGCTGCGGACACACATCCATCCATCCATCCATCCATCCATTCATTCATACATCCAGAAATGACGGGTTAATAAACGCAATTCTCCAGAATGGAAATTGCGCTAAAAAAGGTTCAATGACAATGTTGACACTATGATAATGACATTGTTGACACAATGATAAACCTAGTTTTATTTGAGCAGGATTAAGAGCAGATTAGTTGTAATGATAGTGTAGGACTTTCTAGGTTTGGGATCTCAGGTCACTAGAAAGCTGAAAACTTTTCTACTTTAAGGCCTATCTTTCTATGACTGTCAGTTGTGACATGATTAGAATGAAACAAAATGTTACGATTTTAGCCCAACTTACAACTACACTGAAGGTAATTGTTATTTCATAAGGTCCTTAAAGTTAAAAGGATCTATTTAAAAAATAAAAAATCTCTAGTCTCTAGCTATTGTTGATCATTGTGTGTACTTTATAAACAGGCTAATGCCACAGCGGGTATGATAGATTGTATTTTAATATTTAATCATGTTTACAGTGTAAACCAATATTTTCCAAGTATAGGCCTCTGGTAACTTTATACTAGTACTGTTGACTTGGTTCACACACTAGGCTAAATTTATAAGTATTCAAACACAGATTTTTAGAGAGGATATTTGTATGTGTGGTATATCTTGATATTGATCTGATATTTGTATGTGTGGTATATCTTGATATTGATCTGATATTTGTATGTGTGGTATATCTTGATATTGATCTGATATTTGTATGTGTGGTATATCTTGATATTGATCTGATATTTTTATGTAAAGATTTACGTGTATGATTAATCATGATAAATTGTCCAAGATCCTGTGTGAAGATTAACTTGATTGGTGCAGCTGATATTTTTTATGGGAGGATTAATTTGAATTGGTGCATTGAAATCTTGCTTGTAGTTATATTATAGCAAATTTGAAAAACACTGCAAATTTGAAAAAAACAAATGACACTTTTGTTATAATTTAAATAGTCTACATCATAAAAAGCAAATGTGATTAGATTTCCCACAGCAGGAGAATTAGCTAAATGGAGCTCAGCCAGTTTACCAGAATTATTCCATCATTATTGTTGACATGGAATAAAAAAAATAGTGTTTTTGTTAATTTTGCCTTAACTGGTGGCTGTAAAAAAAAAATAAAAAAGACCCAAGCTTAAAAAAAAAAAAATTAATATTTTAAGATTCAATGACATAAAAGTTGCAGATGTAGAGAAGCTGAAAATATTTTTTTTATGCTTAAGGCTACATAACATTTCTATTTATTTTCATCAAGCCTAAATTACATCCTGACTTTTCACTTTTGTACGACATGCATTGATAGGCGTACAGAAACTCCGTGATAGATCTTCTGAAACGCGTCGTAGATCTACATGGTTTTAAAAATACTAATGGGCCTTTCCACTAATTTCGAGACTGTTACTTCACAGATCCTGCATTAAAGTAGGTCAGTTGAATTCCGCTAGCAATAATGTTTTGTGGTATCGATATCGGTTAGAAGTATCGAAACGTAGTTGTGTTTTTTTTTTTATTGGTGGCGAAGGGATGCTTTGTGTCCTAAAACTTCTCTTTAAAAAGGTTGTTTACAAATTAATTTGTAAAATAATTATTCAGGGATGCAGACCAGTTTTTGTTAAACTACCCCTCAGAGGCGTAGCGACCCCTCCCGGCGCAGGGGGCAAACTTTTAATTTGGTGCCCCCCTCCCCATATATTTTTTATGTTTATAATTCAAAGTAACAGCTAAAATGAGCTTATTTTGGCGCCCCTAGGGTCGGCGCCCGGGGACATATATACCCCCACCGCCCCCCGTCGCTACGCCTCTGCTATACCCCCCCCCCCCCCCCCCCAACCTCCAGTAATCGCGTATTCGTTCAGTAAGTCTAACCTGGGCATAGGAAAAACTAGGCCCAGAGTAGTCTTGCATTGATGAAAACGTGATTTGCTTTTCATTTCATAAGTGTGTTGTTACTATTTTGATGCTCGATGCATGTTTTCTTAGTTCATTCGTATTTATCTTCCTTAATTGCTGTGTGCTACCGGCCAACGCCAAAATACATTCGGATAAAGAAACACAATGCAGGGGATAGGGTTTTGTTTGTTTATTGTCGATAGTTATTTAAGACCACCTTGGACCACTCGTTGATTAATGTGCAAATTAGTATGAGTACTTACTGCCGTGTCGACATGACCTTTTTGAATATTTTAGCAATTCTTTATTATCCCAAATACTCGTCAAAATCCTAACGATAGACATAATTCCGATTATTAAGTGACAAATAAAATAAACCATCCAAATAGTTATCTTGTCAGCTTAAACAGGTAAAAGCCAAATGTATGTTTCCATTACTTATGAGGTATCAAATCCATCGTAAAAATAATTAATTTTATAAACTCTTTCTCCCATTTAGTTTTGTAGTTATATCAGAGTAATAGATAAAGATGTTCAGATAAGACTTTACTTTTATTTATTTAACTTGCAGTTTTGATTCTAAAATGTTAATACATACATTTTTCACCTTTTAAAATTCCGAGCAATGAGTAAGAGGACAAGATGATCAAAATGAAAGTAATGAGCAAGGCAAAGTGTGTGGTGGGGAGGGGGGGTGGGGGGGGGGGGGTGAAGGGAAGAGACCTAATTAGTCAGACACTCTCGGTGAATCATATATCACGCGTACCATCTCCCACTGTCACTCTAAACCTATTGTTTACGACAAGTTACACAGACAGCCTGCATCGTTTACCGCCACCTTTCAGCCGACGAAACACGCAGGATGTGGCTAAATATAGACCAGATTTCAGAGAATACAAAAAAATTAAAAAGCGCTTTGTAATTTTTCTTGGATAATCGATAACTATGTAAACACTTGTCTTCGTAAAAAAAAAAAAAAATTGACGCTGTTGTATTTTTATCTTGGTGCTTGATTTGACATATTATCCGTGGGCATTTCTATCATAGGAGCGGGTACTTCAGTCTCTTATCTAGCTGTAATTTAGTACCGGTATCGCTGTTGATAAATGGCGTCACTAGATCGGGTGTCCCCCGTTGAGGTAGTCGGGGGTGTCACTCCACCCCAGTGGCGTAGCGAGGTCGGGTGTCACCCGGTGCGGCACTTAATGGTGTCACCCCCCCCCCCCCAGAGGCATAGAGACCCTTCCCAGGGACAAACTTTCAAATTTGCGATTTGCACCCCCCCCTCAAACTTTCGATTTACACCCCCCCCCCCCCCCCGAGTTTTCGATTTGCACCCCCCCCCCTCGAGTTTTCGATTTGCACCCCCCCCCCCTCGAGTTTTCGATTTGCACCCCCCCCTCAAACTTTCGATTTGCACCCCCCCCCCCCTCAAACTTTCGATTTGCACCCCCCCTCGAGTTTTTCTCTATATATTTTGCTATTTTTTGCCTTGGTGTCACCCCCCTAAATGGTGTCACCCGGTGCGATCCGCACCCCCCGCCCCCCCCCCCCCTCGCTACGCCCCTGCTCCACCCTTCCGTAATTTGAGATTTTTTTTGTTAGGTGTCATCCTCCCCCTACTGTTTTATTGTTTTGACTGAGAACACATTATTTTAATCGTAAATTTGATGATTTTTCGACATGATGTCACACCCTATTGTTTGAGGCTACTACTGGTAAGTGTCCATAACTTTTTTGAGATACTTTATATGTAACTGAGCCAGTAGCGTAGCGAGGGGGGGGGGACATATGTCCCCGGGCGCCGACCTTAGGGGGCGCCAAAATGGGTTGGAGAAATAAATTGAAAGGTTGAGGGGGTGCAAATCGAAAGTTTGAGGAGGGGGGGGGGGTGCAAATCGAAATCTCGAGGGGGGGGGGGTGCAAATCGAAAGTTTGAGGGGGGGGGGGGGTGCAAATCGAAATCTCGAGGGGAGGTGCAAATCGAAAAGTTTGTCCCCGGGTGCCGGGAAGGGTCGCTACGCCTCTGAACTGAGCTTTTAAGGATTTACTAAATGCCGATCCACATACTAATCAGAGCGTGGCATCAGCTTTAGACTGCAATACACACATTACTTCCGCATTCTGCTGTCCTCTCGTTGTTAAAGTGTAAACGTATCAAAATATACTTGCGTTAAAGTCGATTACCAAGTGAAATCCGCCGCTTGGGGCTGTTCGCCATTTCGATACGGGACACGACGTTGTTTTACCATCAGAGCGACACAGCTTTGGCAGTGTGCCGGCCCCAGTGACAGGTCCAGGGCACTATCGACTCGGCTTTCCCAACCCCCCAGGGATGAGCAGAAGGGCATGCGTTAAGCTAATATCGTCGGTTGAGTTAACCTACATAAAACGGATGTTGTAGTGCGCATGCGCGTGGGGACTGTTTTACGTGAAGTAACGTCAAGAAGCATTTCGAAGCGTTGAGACTGTATTCCTTCAGAATTATCAGGCAAAATGGCAACCCTCAACTACTGGACAACAAGTAATTGAAGACCTTGGTAATGCTACACCTTATAAACTCAAGTTCCCTTTTGAACTTGACGGTCGATTGTTCAAGTGAAGTAGTTCACATGTTTCTGTGACATCGGCATATGAAGGGATAATGCATTGTGCTTATTCGGTTTTAATTTCCCTAACGTGAGTAAGAACTGGATGGACTCATTAACGGTCTATGGACTTGCATCTGGATCCGAACTCCAGACTTTCGGGTTAGCAGATATATGTTCTACTATTCGACCACGCCGTTCCATTACACCTAAGAAGCACCTATCATCGCTGTTTGAAAACACCTTTTTGTGTTCCAATTTTTTTGTAAGCCTACACGAATAAACGTAAAGCGGAATATGCCGGCTCCAGCCTGATATGCCAGTACAGGTGATCTGCAGGTAAATCGATGACGACGCAACTGTAGTGAAGTCATAGCTGGAGATTAAAACCTCATTAATACATTAACGTAAAACAAATTACCATTAAAAGGCAGTACACATAGTAATGTATACTCTATTGCGATTATTCATTTGATGTAGTGTATTGAACGAAAGGGCTCAGAGTATGTGGAACTTTGTTACCATTCTTATACTGTGGTTAATTGTATCATTAATAGCGTATAATGATAGTGTGACGGGTGTGGCCAGCTTAAAAAAGTGTCCCTTTCAAACCTGACGGTCTATGGAGCAAGTGAAGTAGAGTCCACTTGTTTCTGTGACCTCGCATATGAAGAGATAGTGTGGTCAGCACTATGCTCAGCCGCCTTTACTTTCCCTAACGCGAGTTAGATACCCATCAGAGTTGGGTGGACTCAGTGACGGTCTACTGACTTGAACCCGGATTCGAACTCGAGACTTACGGGTAAGCAGTCCAGCTCTCTACCGCTAGACCACTCTTAACCTAAAAGTACAGTCCCGAGTCGGAACACTCTAGCAGACGAGGCTTGGTAGCTGGGGACAGCAACTCATTTAAGAAAGAAAACTCCGAAATCTTGGATAGACGTCTTTTGAAGCGAATCTAGAAGCAGAGCAGATATCGGAGGTATCGGGGCGTATGTCGCATAACATGTAATGTAATCCTTAATTGTGTTGGAGGAAATCCCGCCCAACATTTTAATTACGAACGAAGAAGAAGAAGTTAGTTTGACATGTTTTGTAGATCAATGTTTACTAGTCCGTGAAACGATAACAGCCTTGAAGGTCCGCGATTGAAATATAGGCCACGTGTACTCTACCCCACCTGTTATTAACGAACCGTTAAAATCGCATAGGGAGGTCACAATCGATCCACGTTAACCCTGTAATGTTCTATTTTTATCTAGAGGTCACATCTTGTAGACGCCTGGGTGGAGGGGGTGGGGGTGGCACACATCCAATCAGTGGGAGTTTCCAAACACCGGAATAAATTGTAATCACCGTTACTAAAAATAGCAACCGCGCTCTATTTGTTTTGTCTTCAGCGGTAAGAAAGTGTCGAGTGAATACTAGGAAATGAATGTGATTTTTTTTCGGACAAGTATACTTGTTTACTGTGTGCTTTCGTTTGTGTTGTTGGAGTTTGTCCTTATTTCATGTAATTGTATGTGGTTGTGTACATCTTTTTCTATTTTATAAAATTTTAACTTTTTTTGAAGAGAGTCATTCTGTACAGTACTGTACACCCATGTTTCGCCTCATGTTACACACACAAATTTGTTTTTGAAACCCTCGAATAGTGTAAGTGGTAAAACACCTCTAGTGTTTCTTCCAGACTTTTTTCTCCAGGGGGGGGGGGGGGACGAACGACGGGGGACGGACGGACGACGACGACCTAAAATTTACGGGTCGGGCGGGCACTGTTAAAAGTATATATTTTCTATATAAATTCCATTTTGTTCCGGGGGGTGGGGGGGTGAGTGGGTAGGGGCGGTAGACTCTTCGGGTGGGGCTCCAACACTGAACACCTCTACCTGACAAACGTTACTGGTTGAACATTCTAGTGCCAGGGAACTTCGCTAAACCACTTCCTTGTCACGCCAACGCACACTTTATTTGACCGTTTGACAAAAGCAATTACTTTTTTTTGTTTAAATTCAACTTTAAAGATTACTTAAAAAAAATTTAAAGTCGTAATCAGTTTTTTTTACCTCAGTCTTTACAAAAGACATGTTTTTATTTTTACATATTGACAACATTTAATAGTTTTTTTTTTGTTCACCTTCGACTCTAAATGTCGTCCTTAGAACTTCAGTGTCACGCAGGCAGAGTGTGAAACGCGAGTTGAACAAGTTCACTAGATATACAATAGCTAGCTTGACTCAGTTAAGCAGGTTAAGAGTGTTTTAGTTTTATGTTTGACAGCTGCTACCTTCACACATGTAAATTCAGTTACACGCTATGATAGGATGTCTTGTGCATGCTGAATCTAGTACGTTTGTCTGTTTGTCCCATCTATCTCCTACTAGAGTAGCTTTTATTCATAGTACCAAGAAAGGATATAACGTTTTCAGCGTAGGATACATTTCCATCTCAAATGTATATCTTGAAAAAGTAGACGGGTTTTTGAAATAATTTAGCATATGATACAAGTTAAATTAATGTATTGAATTCTTCAACTAGTAGTATGTCTTGTTTATGTCTTAAGAAGATTATCATGTCATCACTTTTTTGGAAACGTACGAAGGCGTTAGATGAAATAAAAAAGCCGGTTTTGGACAAAGAAATCACGTTTATGAGTATATTTCTTAAATGTAGTTTCTTATACATAAAAAATAAATCAATATATCTATTAAAAGGCTATTCATATTGCTAATGAGGAAAGAAGAGTAAATTTTTTCCCCTTAACCCCCCCCCCCCACCCCCACACACGTGTCTTTGTATTGTAAACGAGATAGATTTGCTTGTATACATTATTTTTTACGATTCGGAATTTAGTATGTTTTTATTACGTTTCGGAATTTAGAGTGTTTTTTTTTTATTACGTTTCGGAATTTAGAATGACTTTGTTACTTTTTGGAATTTAGAATGGAATTATTACGTTTCGGAACTTAGAACATCCCGATAACCCAGCATCTCGCCCTCCGTGTTGTAGCAACACAGTCCGGGCTTGTAGCGCGAGCAGGCTGAAGGAGAGATGGATGTGACAAACGGTCATTCCGGTGGCCTAAAGTCCGACCCTTAAGTATCCCACCAGCCCTCTGAGTAGCCCGGTTAACGAAGAGACGGGCGAGCTGTCCCACGGACCAAACAGATTAACGAGTTTTTTACCAGACGCTATTATACGATGGCTGTCTAAGGTTGAGGGACTAATCTTCGGAAACTGGGTTTTTTTTAAGGAGGGGGGGGGGGGGGTGATGGTGTGTGGGAGTTGATGGAATAAGTGCGGGGGTATTTCCAGAGAAATCCATTTTTGAAGAGTAGAAGGAAATTAAGGGGACGGGTTATACGGTGGAGGTGGAGAAAGATTAAGGGAATTATTGAAGAAAAATTGTTAGAGCTGAAAGGAAATGACGGTTTTTAAAAAGGGTTATGGGCGAATGTAAAGGGTATTTCCTTCAGCCTCATAAATGTAGTAATTTATTATATATTCAAAGTTTAACATATTATCTTGTTTGTTTTCACACTGTTTTGCATCGCAATTCAATCACGCTCTAAAGAAAACAAAAAATTAAATAAAAATAAAACAGTTGTATTTACGCAACTAGCTGTATATAAAAAAAAATATAGCCGATTGTGTTGTAGAACATGATCACAATACATGCAAAATGTTGAGGACCCCTGGCTATGCCTTCTCTTAAAAGAATGAAGGCGCATTTATCCAAAGAATGAAGGTGTAATTGTGTAATTGTGCTTTACCTGTCAAGTGGAATTCGATGGCGTAAAAGGTCGTGGTGGGAGGAGTGATGTGAATGACGTTCGTGAAATTCACCGTAAAGGAATTCGTTTTAAATCTTTGTCAAAAGTGATGAGCATGTCAGGTCAAGTTGGTGAGGTTATGGTGTGGTGGTTAGATTGGCGAGGTCAGTGTGTGGTCAAGTTGGTGAGGTCAGTGCGTGGTCAAGTTGGTGAGGTTAAGGTGTGGTTAAGGTGACTGGTCAAGATGTGGTCATGGTGACTGAGATGGTCAAGGTGTGGTCAAGGTAATTGACATGGTCATAATGTGAAGGTTTAGGTGTTATAGATCTACTACTGCGTTTTGATTGGTCAAGAATATAATGGTAAAAAATGCGGTATTTCGACTATTGTCAATATATGATATGATAGTTATGGTCAAAAGAAGATGGCCAATATGTTATGGTCAACATTTTATGGCGTGCGTGTGGTCAAGATGCGGTGGTCAGACAGTTGGTACAATATATTTGGTCAAAAGTGGAGTTTTCATGTACGGTTACCATGTGAAATAATAAATCGGTCTGAAGTGGCTTAGACAAGGTTCCCAGGATATTGTGATCAGTGTATGATATATATATATATATATATATATACATATATATATATATATATATATATATATATATATATATATATATATATATATATATATATATATATATATATATACTGCTAATTATATACACACACATCTACTCGTTAACTCGTAACAGTTTAAAAAACACAATCCTAACCAGCAATTGAACCTACAAAACCACAATGTAGTTCTACATGGAACAACATTTTACACGATTTAATCATGGCCTTACCCGACTCACCACGCGGCAGTAGGATATCACTCATCAAAACAAGCCTTCTCCACACTTCTAGCCGACGGGAAATCCCAGTTTCAGGTTCTCCTTAAAGCAGGGAAGTCGATGTCAAGCTGGTAGCGTTCATCAATGGGAAATGGATGGTCTGGACTTGGGGCGCAAACGACGGGGTCATTAAGAGAGCAATTACTGTCAGTGCCAGGTGCTTGAGGGTTTACTGGTGTCACTTACCTTGTGATTTAAGCGCTTGACCGTTTTTTTTTTTAAGATGTTTAGCATTTGGACATTTGACCCTAATTGGTTTTTTTAAATCCAGAACTATAATATACGAGCTGGCCCGCGGCATAACATACGCCGCAATTTAGTTGTTGTTTTTTCTACTTTTCAGTAATTCATAATTTGTGAATTCGACAGTACCAACGCTGCCACTGAAAATATTTCTTTAAAACACTATGATTCGCTCGTTAAGGACCATACCCCCCCCTTCCTGTGAACACAGCTCACTAAGACCATGTAGGGGTGTGGTGGTAGGGAGCGCGTTTACAGCGTGTTTTCTAGCGTCTCCCAGAAGAGAATTATATATATAGAAGATAATGTACATATTTTTTTTCTCATTTCAACTCAACAAGGTGTGTGTGTGTGTGTGTGTGCGTGCGTGCGTAATTTAACCGCACGACCGCTTTTTAAATTATTTTTTTTTAAATTTTTTGCAGAAGTTTAGTATTTGAACGTTTGACCTAATTTTTTTTTTTTTTTAAATTCCTGAACTATAAGGAATGTACATATTTTTTCTCTCATTTCAACTCAACAAGGTGTGTGTGCGTGCGTGTGTGTGTGTGTGTGTGCGTGATTTAACCGCAAGAAACTTTTTAAAATTATTTTTTTTTAAATTTTGCAGAAGTTTAGTATTTGAATGTTTGACCCTAATTGATTTAAAAAAGTTCTTGAACTATAATATATAATGTACATATTTCTTTTCTCATTTCAACTCAACAAGGTGTGTGCGTGTGTGTGCGTGCGAGATTTAACCGCACGACCGTTTTTTTTAAATTATTTTTTAAAAATTTTTTTGCAGAAGTTTAGTATTTGAACGTTTGACCCTAATTGTTTGTTTTAAATTCCTGAACTATAAGGAATGTACATATTTTTTCTCTCATTTCAACTCAACAAGGTGTGTGTGTGTGCGTGTGTGTGTGTGTGTGTGCGCGCGCGTGATTTAACCGCACGACCGTTTTTTTTTACATTTAAAATTATTTTTTTGTGCAGAAGTTTAGTATTTGAACGTTTGGCCCTAATTGGTTAAAAAAAATCTTGAACTATATTATATATCGTACATATTTTTTCTCTCATTTCAACGCAACAAGTGTTGTGTGTGTGTTTGTGTGCATGTGTGTGTGTGTGTGTGTGCGTGCGTATCAACTAACTGTCCATATTGGGTTAAAAGCGCAGAAAAGTAAACTCCCTCATGTACGTTTCTATCTTTATTGATTCGCAGAGAAACATGAAATACCAGTTGATTTGAGTGCATTCTTTAACCAAATTCAGCCTGATGTGCTGAAGCTGTAATCGCTGCATGAAAACCATACAGCAATACACAGCACTCGAGAATAACACGAGTTGCTACTCGTGAAGTAAACTCGATCGAACCTGTTACAACATTTGATCCTACTGATCGAGGTTTTGAAGGAATTCAAAAAACCGGAAATGAAAAACGATATCCCGGACATTTTGCACACTCGGCAAAAAAAAAATGTGCAGCTTAAGAATGTAAATAAAGTATTGATTTTCTACGGCTTTTGCGTCGTACCCCTATCTCAAAAATCTGTATAAAAACACGGAAAAGGCAACTGTAAGTGTGTCTCTCAACTGAAACAAATGTGAATTATCCTGATGTATATCAACTACCCACCCTATTCAATGTATATCAACTACCCACCCTATTCAATGTATATTAACTACCCACCCTATTCAATGTATATTAACTACCCACCCTATTCACCGTATATTAACTACCCACCCTATTCGATGTATATCAACTACCAACCCTATTCAATGTATGTCAACTACCCACCCTATTCAATGTATATCAACTACCCACCCTATTCACAATGTTGTGTTTGAAAAATCCTCCTGTGTTTTAAGGCAAACATTTACTCGTACTCAAAACGTAGATTACACTAGTAGTATGTTTGTTCAGAGCTATTCTGGCGTATTTTTTTACTTTCTCGTATATACGAAGTATAGAGAAAGTCTTGTAATCGTGCAAAAAAAAAAAAAAATCGAGATTTTTGCAAATCTCGACGTTTTGCATCTCACTGATACGGAAAAACATAATTTTGCAATCTTGTCCGTATGTCTGTGTGTCTGTGTGTGTGTGTGTGTGTGTGTGTGTGTGTGTGTGTGTCCGTGTGTAAACACGATAACTTGAGTACCGTTACAGCTAGGTTGATGAAATTTCATTTATAAGTATTTAATCAAAATCGTAGATCCGTATCAACTTTTGAGCGATTTCCGATAACCGGAAGTGGTACTTTTCCTACTTTGAATTTTTCAAAAGCCTATAACTTGAGTACTATTTCAGATAGATAAATGAAATTTCATACGTAAGTAAAAGATCTAATTCTCTACCTTCTATTAAATATTGAGTCATTTCCGTTGACTGGAAGTAGTACTTTACGCTACTTCCGATTTCTCAAAAAACTAATGTAAATTTTAAAAGTAATAATAATATTGCGCACTATTATGCGCTTTTTTATTTCGCGTTCACTTGGTGTGCAATTAATTTGTCTACGAGATTTTATTCTATTTTTAAAACTTTAAGTATTTAAAATGGATTAAAAATCATGTCTATAGCCCGAGTTCCCATCCCCTGTTATTTTATATAAGAATATTGGAGAAAGTTTAGGGGAGATCACTCCCGGTTTATTTCTACATATCGTCTCTTGTGTTAGGGTTAAAGCATTCATGTATGGTTACAATGACGTCTATATCAGGTATCTATTTTATCATAGGTATCTGTTTCACAGTTAGGGCATAACGGTAGCATAGACGTCTCTATCACAGTGTTATCTATCATATCAAAGGTGTCTCTTTCACATTTAAAGCATGCATCATATGGGTCTCTGTCATATTTAAGGCATGCATCAAATGTGTCTGTGTCACATTTAAGGCATGTTTCAATTGTTTCTGTCACATTTAAGGCATGTTTCAATTGTTTCTGTCACATTTAAAGCATGTATCAAAGGTGTCTGTCACATTTAAGGCATGTATGAAAGGTCTCTGTCACATTTAAGGCATGTATGAAAGGTGTCTGTCACATTTAAGGCATGTATGAAAGGTCTCTGTCACATTTAAGGCATGTATGAAAGGTCTCTGTCACATTTAAGGCATGTATGAAAGGTCTCTGTCACATTTAAGGCATGTATGAAAGGTCTCTGTCACATTTAAAGTATGTATCAAATGTCAGTGTACCAGTTAAGGCGTGTGTCGTATCAAATGTGTCAGTGTCACATTTAAGGCCTGTATCAAACATGCCTGTGTCACATTTAAGGAGTGTGTCGTATCAATTGTTGTCTATGTCACCGTGACACTAGCTATTTCTACACTATGACTGTCGCCGTCCCGGCTTATACTCCATTTATTCCCATCCCGGTTCAACCAGCCAACTCCCCAGCAGTGTAACATTATAGTCCTGTGATTGATCACCCCGGGCACGCTGTTGTAGTGTCTGAAACAAGATGGCGTCCTCACTTCCTCAACGACGCCAATAAATAAATATAATATTTTTAAGCTCTGGCACACACACTCACACAGACCCGAACTGGGTTTTACCATGAAAATGTGATTAAAAGAAACTGATGGGATGTTAATGAATTAAAAACAAAAGCTTAATTAATGTTATAGAAAAAACATGTTGAGAAATTAGAGAACACACCTTGTCGTATTCATTACAATCCAGTTAAAACCTTTTCATTTGCAGTTATTTAAATAACATACGTACATAGTTTTATCTTAGAGAAATTATTTGTATTGGAAATTCCCGCATTTACGAAGCGCCATAAGCGTAATAGGTTTATTGTAATGCGATCGTTTTTATAAGGCGTCAATATTTGTTCATAGCACGACATTATACTATACTCACTGTATGACATGTTCTCTATTCCTATGTGCAACTCTATATATCTTGAACGCTGCACTGTGCTTAAGTTTCACTGATATAAGGTAGATTTCTGTACTGTTGCTCCTAATTACCTTCCTAACCTGCGCTCGATTTTAGAACCCCTGACAGAAATGAGATAACCTAACCTTAAACTGATAAGCCGACTGGGGACTGGTATCTGGCTAATAACATGGGAATACATCTGGAACACAACCTGAATAGTTCAACTATTTTACTTTTCTGTAACACATATTGTTTGTGCCATTAAGAAAATGGGTGCGACTTAGTCAAAATGATTTTAGAGCAATGTATTGTTTTTAAAAAATAATTTATTATAACGATTGACTTCATCTTGTTACACTAGTGAGAGATGATGAAAACACGAGAGATATTAATAATAACCATTCTTAATCCTATTGCAATAAAACGTTGATACTTACCTTTTATTTAAATCAAAATAATCTTTTCGTTCTATGAGATTTCTCGAATAGTAAGTTAACCACCAACCCTCTCTGTACCTATTTGGGTCGAGTATTTTTAAATGTTTTGGTCGAATATTGTTAACATGGGGTTAAAATGTTTGTGTGTATTTTTGTGCGTGTATTAGTTGACCCAGACAATCCGCCATGCAATGCTTGATGACGTCTCTGAAAGCCCTATGACGTTCATTGTCGTGTGCAACGTGGACATGGCGAGTCACATGACTTCCCGGTTATCAGTTATGGGGAAAAGGAAGTTTGCAAGGGATTCGGTTCATTAGTTTGATAGCATTGCATGAACATCTGGTTTGGATCAGCCACCTTATCGATTTCACCAGCGGTTCTCATACTAAGTGTCGCTGGTCCCGCTCACTGCACGGTTAGTGCCAATGTAGACTTGACATTCTGTACCAGATGGATGGAACACACTCTCGTGTTCAGCCAGTTCACCTCGATGTCTTATGGTCATTACCACGGATATATATGGGTTCAGTGGCGTAGCCAGGATCGTCTCAAGGGGGGGGGGGGGGTCCAATTTTTACCCGGGGAAAAAACTTTCGATTTGCACCCCCCCTCAAACTTTCGATTTGCAACCCCCCCCTCAAACTTTCGATTTGCACCCCCCCCCCCTCAATCTTTCGATTTGCACCCCCCCCCCTCAAACTTTCGATTTGCACCCCCCCCCCCCTGTCAAACTTTCGATTTGCACCCCCCTCATACTTTTTAAATATATACCGAGGGGTCTATGGGGGGGGTTATGCCCCCCCCCAACCCCCCCTGCCTACGCCACTGTCTGGGTTCATGTATTGACAGGTATCAAGCAATGATTTAATTCATGTTCAGACAGTTCACCTCGATGTCTTATGGTCATTACCACGGATATATCTGGGTTTATGTGTTGACAGGTATCAAGCAATGATTTAATTCATGTTCAGACAGTTCACCTCGATGTCTTATGGTCATTACCACGGATATATCTGGGTTTATGTGTTGACAGTTATCAAGCAATGATTTAATTCATGTTCAGCCAGTTCACCTCGATGTCTTATGGTCATTACCACGGATATATCTGGGTTTATGTGTAGACAGTTATCAAGCAATGATTTAATTCATGTTCAGACAGTTCACCTCGATGTCTTATGGTCATTACCACGGATATATCTGGGTTCATGTATTGACAGGTATCAAGCAATGATTAAATTCCCCTGTCTGGTAGCATATTGTGACTAGACTTCAACCTGAGTATAGTCGTCATAACGTACGGCAACCATTAGCCAACCGTCTTACTTTTACTCATAACATCCGACTGCATCAGTTAGAAAAGTAAATCCGTTTTTTTTTGTGGTATTTTGTTAATTATAGTATCAACTCTGTTTTGGCTTTTGGTAAGGCTTCATTTGTAATTTATGCAGGATTTCCTCAATCATTGTCTCTTTCGTCATCACCGTGTTTCTCCAAGACAAATGGGGCAGATGAAGTAGAGTTCGTCTCTTTCAATGACCTCAAATGACCTCAGCACAATGTTCAGCCGCCTTTGCTTCCCTAACGTGAGTTAGGTACCTGTCGAAGTTGAAGTGGGCGGGGGGGGGGGGGGGGTGGACTCAGATCGTCCCATAGACTCAAACCCGTGATTCGGTTTAGAGACTATCGGGTTAGCATTTTTATGCTCTATCATCCAACCTCGCCGTTCTCACGGCTCTTTACTCACATACTATTTCGTATCCCTGGTCAATTTCGAACTTTTAAACGAGTAACACCTCCGTCAATTCGACTAAAATAGCACTGAAGTTACTTGTCATACTTGGTATCTTTTGTTTGCAGATAAAACATGTCGTCACACAAGACATGAGATCCGCCGTGTTAGGGTAATAACATTATAATAACTTTTTACAACATTTTAATATATATATATATTTTCCACGGATACATCGCAGGGATTAGTTAGTCATTTTCTTTTTGTCGTTTCTTGGTCAAACACGGGTCTTTGTTTGCTAGCAGGTGAAAACCAACGGTCATCTGACAATCGCGTGTTCAATTTTTGTTTATGCATCATCAGGTAAGAGACATTAGTTAGACTTTGTTCTTTAAGTTGGGGGCCGGCGTTCACTGTGTTAATTATTGGTTTCAATCCATAGTCTTAAGGCTTCAAACAGTAGAACCGAAGCCGTTGCTGACGTTTCTCTCACAGCTGAGTGTATTCTGTTCTATACCTACAGCTGACGTTGAAATAACAATTTATGTCCAATATTTGCTAGTGTTTTTCTTTTTCTCTTCATCGAACGATTTCTCAAATTCCATCCAGCAAATCGATCAGTTTCATGATTTCAATATTATGAGACGCGAAATCACGTTTTGTAAAGTATGAGAATGCAAAATTTAAAAACAAACACGCAAAAATGAATACCGTGTTACTAATCACACACCGTGTAGCACGCAGGTTGACATCTCGTCTCAACACAATTTAAACCCCGGATGAGGAGTCTGAGCACGAACCTCCTCGTATCTTGAATGGGCGGTCACACAGTGCTTATCGATCTCATTAGTAGCCGCTTGGGTGGTAAAGACGGTTACAGGTTTAGCCAGATGTTACACTGTCTTGTGTGCCTACTAAAGGTGGGGAAGGGGGGGGGGGGGTCGTAGGTCTAGACTCCTTTTTAAATTAATGGTTGTCTTGTAATTTTTTAATAACATTAGCATTAATGACATAGGTATAGATCACTATTGAGTATAAAGTTCAACAAAATACATTACAGTAGGGCAGTGGCTATATAATCACATAGGCTATGTATACATATATATATATATATATATATATATATATATATATATATATATATATATATATATATATATATATATATATATATATATATATTCTCCATACATTATAAAACCAAGAAAGCAATTCCTCTTTTATACATAATTACATTACTGAATTTGAAATCAAGAAATCGAGACACATGGTCAAGCATTTGGATTGATTTTTTTTATTGAGAATTAGAAGCTCAAACGTGATTGGGTCATGTGGTGTAGTCTCCTAAAATAAATCTTACTGACTCACCCGTTTCAATAATCGATACGTTTAAATTTAAAAACAACAAAAAAAAAACAACAGCAGTAATTACAAAGCTAGTTAAAGACCGTAGCGTTGACAAAAAAAAATGTTAAACGAAATTAAAGACATTTTTTTTTTGCTACGTCCACTAGTTGTCGGGGTGTGACAGTGAGAAAGAGAAATGCTGGTGGTATTGATTTTGTTTAAATTCTCGTTGGAAAAAACAAAACAAAAAGTTAACTTTAGGAAGATCCTAGTTAATTAGTTTACTTTTTTTCTTTGCCGAGTTTTTGCTTGCACTAAGAGTTTTCCAGCAGATCTGTATCTGTAGTGTATCTAGCCGAGTTTGTTTTATTACTAAGTGCTGGTGGGTTAAGGGTCAAGGTCACCGTTGGACCAGGGTTTTGTTTGGGTAACGGTGCTCACACATCAATAATGCTTAAGTGGTAAAGATGGGTGTTTGCGCTAGTATAGATCAAGCTGATTCAAACACAGCATATCGACGTCTCGCTATATGAAACATCGTTAGTATAAAAGCTATCAACACGCAACTTACTGCAACACTTGTCACAATGGGCGTCCAGGGGAGGGGGGTCATCCATATGACGTCTTGAAATTTAATTATCACCCTCTCAACTTGTCAATATGTCGTCACAAAAAGCGCGACTTTTTCTCCCTTAATAAAAATGACGCCTCCTCCCCTACTTAACACACAAATACCCCCGTTAATAATATTCAATTTAGATAATGATGAACCCGAAATTTAAGGCTACGTCTAATTTCTTACACTGATACGTTTCCGTACAATATCGCATACAATTTTTTATGAACAGTGTGAGGGGGGGGGGGGATAAATAACAACCACCCAGATGTGAGAGTGATGAATTGAGATGACAGAAATATCAAAACACACAGGTTCTCGTTCAAAATACAATGTTCTTTATTAAAATTTATAATCATCTTCCTACCTAGCCTAACTAATCTATTCTTTACTGTATACTGTTCATACTATATGCTATCTACTATTACTACTAACTACGCACTCCCATGACCAATCCTAACACTAACTTTCTGTTCCCTAGCGCGACATATTACGACCGTCTCTAACCGCTACCTAACACCTTCTGCTCTCCTCGCTAGCTACCTATCAACTGCCGCTAATTTTCCTACTGGCCCACGCCTCAGTGGTCAGCTGACCGTCCCACGTGACCGGTCAGCTCCTGTACGTCTATTGGTCTCCACCCAGCTATCTATAGTCTGTTTCTCTATCTACTTGACCTAAACTTGCGTCATCACATATCTCCCTCCCTTTCTGTAGCTGACAAATTATATTTTTCAGCGTCTGCTACTAATCTAATACATCAACAAACTATCTATCTCTACCTATCCCTAACATCAATCATACAAATAAAGAAAATGGGACAGCAGAGTTTACAAAAACATAAAATCTTGTGTCTGTGTTCCTGAAAAAGAATGTCATTGTTCTAGTTTTTGTGTAAGTATCGTGAAGTTTGTGGTGGTGGCTGGTGTCTCTGCTTGCTAAAGTATGTCCATGTTATGGTATGTGTGAATCTAATCAAGTGTAACTCAGTTCTGGCTAGGTTGTCGTGTACTGACCCTGAGTGAATCCTATGATGTGCAACTCAAATTCTGGCTAGGTAGTCGTGTACTGGCCCTGAGTGAATCCTATGATGTGCAACTCAAGTTCTGGCTAGGTTGTCGTGTACTAGCCTTGAGTGAATCCTAGTTGAAATGTGTAACTGATTTGGACGGGCTCAGCGAGCAGTGTAAGTGTTTGTGTAAATGTTATGTAATTGTTGGCGTTCCTCTGTGTTGGGTGGGTTGTAGCGTTAGTCAACGTAAATTCCCGTGAGGCGGGTGTAGGCGTAACTTTCGTTGGTCAATGTGATGACGCAACAACCTCATCTCAACGCTGGTTGAGACGTCCACGTAGAGTGGTTATACGATGAACTGAAGCTACCTGATGCGGTAGCGAACAATGACGCAAAATTCCGTCGCAGGGAACTTGGACGATGGGTCTTTTACCTTTCTCATCTTCCGAAGCAGGTGTACGTAGCTAGCGGTCTGTTGTTAGATAACCCCAGTGTGGGGGCGAAGAAGTGGCGACGACTGATTGCGTTGTCTTGACCAGTGAGTAGCTCTCACTATGTGACTTCTGATTGACCTAAACTGGCTGGCTTGACTGCTGGACAGGGAATTGCCCTGGTCAGCTCCTGTACGTCCATTGGTCTCCACCCAACTATCTAAAGTCTGTTTCTCTATCTACTTGACCTAAACTAGCGTCATCACAAACAGAAATTCCCCCTAACCATAATACACAAAAGATGTTTTCATATCTTTAAAAAATCTGATGACACTTTTTCTTAGACCTGATAGTTTTCCTTTAACGAACGAATTTGACTTCAGTCATATTTGAATAAGAAATTAAATTGTTAATTTTTTTTAACAAAGCGTTTCGTTTCATATTTAAAATAGCCTGAGGTGGATCAATAACGATAGTTAATTTTTACAGAGTCACGCAATTAGATTCGCCCTTGTTATTTTTTCATTTTAGTATACACAACATTTTTTAGACACACTGTGCTGTAATATTTGTGGTTTTTTTTTATCATTGACGCTGTTAAATTTTAAAAATTTTAAAAATTACGGCTTTCTGTTTTCCATCAATGTGTACAGTCGATTGTATAAAAGACCAAAGATTTGCGATTCTCTGCATAGAGAGTTACAAAAAAAAAATAAACAACAACCATATTGACACAAGGAATGGCGAAATTATTATACAACAGAGTGTCAGAAAAATTTATTTCTCACAAAATAGAAAAAGTTACCCACATACTGTCATAGCGCTTATTAAAGTTAAAAACCGTTTTTTGAAACTGTATGCATTTCTTTTATACTTAAGTGTTTCAGAGTAAGAATGGTACTTTATAATTTATTTTGTAGATGACCTATACAATATTTGCCACCTATTCATAAAATACTTGTTCCAAAAATAGTCACTCCATAACACTTGTTTGAGATAACATTTTGTATGCAATGATTTGCCTCGATTTTTAAAGTTTTAAATTAAATGCAAAACATTATATGTTGTCTCCCTTGGTATAGGGCCTAATATGACCTATAGTTTCCATTCCAAATTGTATGCAAAAAAAAAAGCACTCTAAGGGAAGACAACTAAGACCTAATTACTAAATTTTTTGGTAAAAAATAAAAACGTGTACATAAATCATAACATTTTTCAATGTTCGTCTACACTTAACACTGTTCACACCAATGTTTTATTACGTTGGGTGGACGGACGTAACTATCTATAAAAACACCTTTTTTTAAAAAAAAAATCTTATTTTCTAGAGGTACGGTTGTGCGTACGGTTTACTAACATAAATCTTTTTAAAACACACCTTTAACGAATTACAAGCCATGATCGCTAAACCTAGCCATTAACATAGAACCGTGAACACTTTAAATGTTAGATAAGTTATTTTGTCGGTAATTTCTAAATGCTTTACAACATTTAACACCGTACTTAACCGTTTGAAGACTATTTTAACAATATCCTTATTTTTGTTTATAGTTTTCAGCTTACGTCTTTTAGTTTACTAATTATTTATTAACGTCGTCATTGCACACGACTTAAATTATCCCAAATAAGGGCATTGTCAGTCATATTTTCACAGACGCAAAATTTAAAATTTGCACCTCTCGGCATAAAATCACACCAATGGTCTAACCGACCGTTCAAGATAGTTCGACGGATAGAGCATTGAAATTATTATTTCGAAGATTAGTTAAAAATAATCTGAGAGCGATGTCGTCATACCTGTCTAATTTGATGGATTTTCGTTATTTGCTTTGCTGTTCGTGTCTTGTACCATTCAATGCGCTCGAGATTGCATCTAACTTTTTTTTTTTTAATTTATAAAAAGAAATATAACTTTTGATGAAGTTTGCGTTGAATATATTTGATAAATGGCCTTTTCCAAAAAAATGTTTTCCGTGGCGTCAGCGCTCGAGAAATGTATTTTTAGACCTTGTGTTGTTGTCACCGTGTTTTCAATAATAAAACGCGTTTAAAATTTCAAGATTTATCATGCTTAAAGCGAGGCTCGCTGAACAGGACAAGCTAAACCCTAGATTAGCAAAGTGCCACGTCATTTTCCTCCGCAACTGGTAATTAGCTGATCCGCTGGCGACATCGTGCTGCTGTATAATCTACGAAAGTTTGTTGGGAACATTTTGTGAGCCGAGTCCGGAGCTATGCGCTTGTCAGTTTCGTACAAAAAAATAGAAAATAAACTGCGTTTGCGCTATTTTAAAGTACAGGAGTTTGTTAAAATTAAAAAAAAAATTATGTCAGTGTCTATTGTAGTACACGACATATTTTAGGGCATTTGGGCGTTTGTGGTAGACGGTATATTTAAAAGGCATTTCAGCTCCAGAATTAGCAGGCAAATTGTACCACAACTTTTTACCTGTTTCTTAAGCGCATAACTTTTTTTTTCTAATTGTCCTACAGACATAAAATTGGTATCCACGTTCTTAGAATTATTAGTACTGTGCAGAAAAACCAAAGCCAGTATTGCGTGACTGATTTGAAAAAAATCAGTTTGGAGTACCTACATGTATTGGCAGGGATATTATTTAGCCTTCAAATGGGATTGGGCTATTTAAATATAAAACCTTATCTGTACTATGTTGTAATTATTTGGGTTATAAAGGGCTAAGTGGTGTTATTCATGCTGGTATTTGTATAGAAAATCACAACCTGTCTTTTATTTGTTGTTTCGAATAAGGTATAATATGCATTACAATTAGTTTATTATTTCGAACCTGGCTAAACTGTTTCTCTGACCTCGGCATATGAAGGGATGGTGTGGACAGCACTATGCCCAGCCTTCTTTACTCTCCTTAACGTAGGCCAGGTACCCATTAGAGTTGGGTGGAGTCAGTGCACCAAGGATCGGAACTTGAGACCTTCGAGTTTGCAGTCAAACGCTATAGCATACAACCACGCTGTCCCATATGTATTACACTATACCTTACATAAATCCATAAAATACAATATTTCTTGCCAATTGCTTCGGACATTAATTTGCCTTGCCATCAATGATAATAAATGACAAAGCTGACTTTAAAAAAACAAACTATGAAATGTTAACTAATTCTACCAGTTGTGCTCCATGCATCAAATAATGTTTTTATGGGACGTTCTCTGCGTATCACGTTAATTAAAGATTTTTTTATCCATTAAAAAAGGTTGAAATATTTTAACTGCATTAAGTTGTGCAGTTAGCTAATCTGGTTCTCTGACTCGGTCATGTTGACCTTGACACACGCGGGGCTGTATAACGTAAGTTACCTTTTCGGGCCTGGCGGTCCAAAGGGCAGATGAAGTAGAATTAATGTTTTCTTAAGCCTCGGTAAACCTCAGCCGTCTTTTTGTTCTCGTACCTAAGAACAGGTACCATGAGAGCTGAGTGGACTCATGTACGATATTCAGACACCGGGATCTGAACTCGAGACTTTCTGGCCACACCCCACTACCAAACTTTAAACGTGTAAACATCTTGTCATAAACTGCGACTCGTTCAATACCAAACTTGAGTTACACTTGGCCAAAGTTAATTACCTCAACAGTTACACGTCCCCAACATTAATGACCCAGCCACAGTTACACATCCCGACCATTAATTCTCGCCACAGTTACATGTCCCATCATTAATGACCTCCAGTTATACATCACCAGAATTAATGACGTCTAGTTACACGGCCCCAACATTAATGACCTCTAGTTACACATTCCCAACATTATTGACCTCTAGTTACACATTCCCAACATTATTGACCTCTAGTTACACATTCCCAACATTAATGACCTCTAGTTACACATTCCCAACATTAATGACTTCCAGTTACACATCCCCAACATTATTGACCTCCAGTTACACATCCCCAACATTAATGACTTCCAGTTACACATCCCCAACATTAATGACCTCCAGTTAAACATCCCCACCATTAATGACTCGCCACAGTTACACGTCCACATCAGCTAGACCACTTATAAAATTGCAAGTTATTTGCATATTTTATCGCTGAGTTGATGTACTCTTTCACTCTCTCTCCTATCGGTGTTACCATACAAATATTTACATAACAGAACTTAATAAAGCCGATATTAACAAAACATATTTACATAATAATACGATTAAATGCCGGTATATATTTACATAGCAAGAAGTGACGTAGCGAATTAATAATATATACATACTACACTACTCAAATGTACAATCAATATTCTAGTTGTTTTAAATTTGATGATTTTTAACATAATTTTTTCCCCCTTGAGATTGTGGTGTTAGAACACTATCAGTTTACCACTGGCAGTCTGGTATCGATTTTGGCTAAGTTTTATTTAGTTATATTGACGAAACATGTGTAGGATGTAATTGGTTGCTCTAAAATACTGGAGAAAAACGTGCTTTGCGTGTCTTATTTCTCTTCCTAACGTTTGTTTTATTTTCAACGGGATGCACCCGTGGTAAGTGGTTCATTTGAATCTCCATATGGCAATGTGTTTTGTTTGTCTTAGACCCTAGGCTTCCAACAGTACTTTTGATTTAATATAGTGTATTTAAACATGGAACAAGCATAACGAACATGAATATACAATGAATAGCTGAACTCAATTTATGAGAGACAAAAACGTCATTAGAAATGTTGACGTTTTTTTTTACTTTCTCGTATATATGAAGTATAGAGAAAGTCTTGTAATCGTGTACAAAAATAACATGAAATTTTGACAATTTTCACCGATTTACACCTCAGTCCTTCATCATATCCGGAGTATAGAGGACTTATTTTAATCAGGCAAAAATTATAAATACAAATATATAAACATTTTGACGTTTTATGCGTTATCGAGTCGGAAAACTGGACTCAGCAATTCTGTCCGTATTTCTGTGTGTATGTGTGTCTGTGTGTCTGTAAACACGATAACTTGAGTACCGTTACAGCTAGGTTGATGAAATTTCATATGAAAAGATTTTTATCAAAATCGTAGATCCGTATCAACTTTTGAGCGATTTCCAATAAACGGAAGTGGTACTTTTTCTACTTTGAATTTTTCAAAAGGCTATAACTTGAATACTATTTCAGAAGTACTAATTTACGCTGTTTCCGATTTCTCAAAAAAACGAATGTAAATTTATAAAGTACTAATAATATTCCGCATTATTATGCACATGTTAATTGGCGTTCACTGGTGTGCAGTTCTTTTTTCTACAAGATTTTATTCTATTTAAAAAAGTTTGAGTATTTAAAATGGATTAAAATTCATGTCTATATCCCGAGTTCCCATCCCCTGTTTTTTTTAATATAAAAATATTCGAGAAAGTTTAGGGGAGATCGCTCCCGGTTTATTGATATTATTATGTTATTAAACAGGCCTACTTAATTTATTGCACAGAAAATTATTTGAAGGAATAAACACAGATTATCTTTTTGATATACTATGTAGTCGGTATACAATCGAATCTACCCGCTCCCTAATGCGTTAAGTGCGACGATTAATAAGATAGGGGTAGGCCTAATCATTGAACAAGCTTTCATTGTCCTCAAGCGCATTGCAAATAAATATTTATCTATTGTATTAGAGGCCCCTATTTATATTTTGCCACTATTTTATATTTGTTTTGTTATATATTTTTTTCATAATTTAAATAACGTTTTTAACATTTAAAGAAGTTAACGGCACAAACAATGCAATTTTTTAAAACACTAATTAAGCTTCCATTTTAATTAAACAATTTTTTTACATTAATTAAGTTTCTATTTAACTTGAACACTTTTTTTTTAAAAACTGAAAATTTAAACTGGCTGATGATATTAACTTAATTAAAATGTCTAAATAGTTATTTGCATTCTTAAATGAAATAGTTAAGCTATGGAGGCGTCTGCTTTTCTGTTCACACAGCGAAGTGGAATAATATCATGAATAGAAATGGGAGAGGCGACAAAGTTCGGTGAATAGCTCTTACATCAACCTGCCTATTACCCAACATAACTTAGACCTGTGACCTGTCCTTTACCCAACATAACGTAGACCTACCCATTACCCAACATAACTTAGACCTGTCCATTACCCAACATAACTTAGACCTACCTATCCATTACCCAACATAACTTAGACCTACCTATCCATTACCCAACATAACTTAGACCTATCCATTACCCAACATAACTTAGACCTGTCCATTACCCAACATAACTTAGACCTACCTATCCATTACCCAACATAACTTAGACCTGTCCATTACCCAACATAACTTAGACCTACCTATCCATTACCCAACATAACTTAGACCTATCCATTACCCAACATAACTTAGACCTGTCCATTACCCAACATAACTTAGACCTACCTATCCATTACCCAACATAACTTAGACCTGTCCATTACCCAACATAACTTAGACCTATCCATTACCCAACATAACTTAGACCTGTCCATTACCCAACATAACTTAGACCTACCTATCCATTACCCAACATAACTTAGACCTGTCCATTACCCAACATAACTTAGACCTGTCCATTACCCAACATAACTTAGACCTACCTATCCATTACCCAACATAACTTAGACCTACCTATCCATTACCCAACATAACTTAGACCTGTCCATTACCCAACATAACTTCCATCAACCTACCAATTACCCAACATCACAATCGTATACACATTATCTCAACGTTACATTACATTTACATGGCTTACTTATCACTAAAAGCCCTAGAAACAGTGATTCTTAACCTTTGTTCGATCGAGCCTTAGGGGTTCAGTGATTCAGTCTCAGGGGTTCTGCTGAGGCCAAGACACACACCCGCCACACATGATTCACAATCAGATTTGGTCATTGTGGACGATAAACTATTTAGAATACGCTTCTAAAACTGGCAGGGTTCAGTACCTCCAAAAAGGTTAAGAACCACTGTCCGGGAAACATTTCGCAAAGTTGGTTTAAAAAAAAAATCAATCATACAAGACGCATACAATGGTTTTTTCCCCCTTCCCCAGCCATCTTTTAAATGTACGGGGAAATTTTTAATTAAATTTTAATCTAGTTAATAGCTGAAAAACCCAGTATCATGGAGAAAAATTTCTAAAGGGCGAGACACACACACAGACATACACACACACAGACATACACAAAATTTATTTTGCGTCACTTTAACTCGCTGTATCCTAAATATGGTTAGAATTTTAATTGAATTTTCTCAAACTGGGTTTTCGAAACATAGTACATGAATAAATAATGTATTTAATTTTCATTTCTGAAATGTTACCTTGTTTGAAAATGGAAATATTTTTCTATACATTTCACAAACGAAACTAGAAACTTGGATAAATATTCCCGCTCCTGGAATTTCCGATTTTAATCATAACTCGTACATCGTTTTATAACTTGTATCCTTAGCATGGCTTGTTTATTTTAATGTTTTTTTTTTTAAAGAAAGCTTTCGGGGTAGGGACGCATGTTGAAATAGCGCACAGGAAAGGGGAGATAAGTTTACAAGGGAGATAAGTTTAATGTTAATCTCCCGACCCTGTTTGCTTAGAGGGGAGGCTATGACTCGGTCTTCGAGGCAAAGAAAAATCGATCTTTCTAGAATATCCGTTATTTACAACCATGGCATTGAGGGCCAAATTGTATGGTCTGCGCCAGGATTATATCTAGGGAGTATTCGGTATTCTAAGTGCGATATTATCGGGTGAAGGTTTTTTTTATACTGCTGGTTGTGAACTTTATGGTGTTATGTAAACTCCTGTAAAAAAAAAACTGTTTTAATGGTGTTTTCTCTGCGCCAATATGTTCTCATTACAATGTGGTGATAGTGAACATTGTAAAAATGCATTTAAAGATGTTTTATATCTCCTAATTTGGTTTTATTACAGTATGGTGATTCTAAACTGTAAAAAAAAAACCCTTGTATTTAATGGTGTTTTATCTCTCCCAATATGTTCCCATTACAATTTAGTGATCATAATCGTTGTAAAAACGACGGTAGTTACATGTGTTTTATATCCCCTAATTTGGAATTACTACGGTATTGTGATTCTAAACTCCATTATTTAAAAAAAAAACAAAAAAAAAACAAACTCCATTATTTGTGTTTTATCTCACCTAATGTGGTCTCACTATAATATGGTGATTTTTAAAGACTGTAAAACAACTATTGTCAGGGTTTTATTAATTTTATACCAATGTCCGAGAACAAATCAAAACATGTAAAACACATTTTAGCCGGTACTCCGGTATAACACTCAAGTTTAAAGTAAAGCAAGTTCCCTTTTTGAACCTGACGGTTCGTGAACCGTCCAGTTTCAATTCAATAGAACGTCGTTAAGTCCACCCAACTCGTCATGGAAAATAAAGGCGGCTGGACATAGTGTTGATTACACTATACCGAGATCACAGAAACAGGTGAACTCTGCTTCATTTGACCCATGAACCGTCTGGATCGAAAAGGGAAGTTAACTTTGGGTTCTAAGTGGTATCCCTGCTGACCATAACTAATGACCAAGTGCGGTGTTTTGATTAACACAACCGAGCGTAAAAGACCTTGTCAGTATCCCCTTACACGTAAAAGCGTGTTTACTTTAATTCACTAATCACGCGCTTGTAAACATTACTGTTATGACAACACTACAGAGCTCTTACAAATATTTATAGAATCAGGTTACATTTTCTCACAATGGTAATTAGAAAGTAAAGCTAAATATAACCGAAACGTCTAAAAATAGTTATAAATACACAGGCAACATGACCACAAACACGCAGCTCTATGGGAAATTTGATCGAGTTGTTCACAAAACTTAAACCTGGCTCAACAAACACACTTTACAATCATGGCAAAAATATCTCAGGTTTCTTTCTACATTCACCCTTTGTGGTGTGGAGATGTTACCTTTTATCAGTGGCGTAGCGAGGTCGGGTGTCACCCGGTGCGGCACTTAATGGTGTCACCCCCCAGAGGCGTAGCAACCCTTCCCGGGGACAAACTTTCAAGTTTTCGATTTGCACCCCCCTCAAGTTTTCGATTTGCACCCCGCCCCCCCCCCCCCTCAAACTTTCGATTTGCACCCCCCTCAAGTTTTTCTCTATAATATTTTGCTGTTTTTTGCCTTGGTGTCACCCCCCTAAATGGTGTCACCCGGTGCGGTCCGCACCCCCCGCCCCCCACCCCCCCCCCCCTTGCTACGCCCCTGCTTTTATATTATAGTTCTGAGAGTTTACCAGAAATCTGCACTGTCTACAGTCCTTGACGCATGTTTATGCGAACTTTAACATTTACTGACGTAATAACCTTGACTTACTTGCATTAAAGCTTAACACCGACCTTCAGGTAACCGGAGCAGAGGCGATCAGGCAGTGGGCGTTAGGACAATGAGCACATGTCTCTTTAAGTCAAGGAAAGACAAGACGAATGGGCGGCGTTCTGTCTACACCATCCGCACAACGTGCTGAGATTACAAAATTTATTTTACTTTACCCGACAGGGTAGATGGTAGAGCACTAGTAGTTAACCCGGAAGTCTCGAGTTCAGATCCATAACTCAGGTGTCACTGAATCTATCCAGCTCTGATTTTTACCTGACTGGGACAAAATATCCTGTCTCATACCTGGATTGTTGGAGACAGGTGACTCTGCTTCCTCTACCCTATTGACAGTTAGGTCCCAAAGGGCAACAGTACTTTACATAACTTACGGTAACTGTTCAACGCAAGATTAAAATGAGCTTAAGTTTTGCTGTCAGCACATACAAGATATCAGACGCTATAGTATCGATAGCAAGTGTTAGATAATCGTGTATTTACTGCTGCAAGTTTTGCTTTAAACACATACAAGATATCAGACGCCATAGTATCGATAGCATGTGCTAAATAATCGTGTATTTATTGCTTAGGAACAGCTGTTGTGAACTGGCCAGTTTAAAGGCCATAAAACAGTGGGTTGTTAATGTTATATCGGTAAAAGTGCTGGTGTGTTCTTTATTACTTAGTGTTGATATTGTAACAAGAATGTGAATTATCCTACATGATACTTTTGTTGGTAGTGATATTTGGTTGCTAATGCTATTGTTGCATTTTTGTTATGTTGAAGTCATTACGAAATTCAGCGACGTGATGTTTAGTCTTTTAACTACTCCTGTTTGATTTTGTTATTGTCTGTAGGGATGGTGGGCCATCGTGTGGCCACTATGGGCAGTTAACATTAGGGCCACGGGAAATGATTAACATTTAGACCATCGTTAGCCCACCAGGGGTGGTTAAAATTTAGGCCAGCGTGTGGCCGCTGGATGTAATATTTCGGCCATCGTATGCCGACTTGGATGATTAACATTTAGGCCATTTTCTGACCACTAGGTGTGGTTAACATTTCGGCCATCGTGTGGCCATTATGTTTGGTTAACATTTAAACCATCGTGAAGCCACTTGGACGGTTAACATTTAGGCCATCGTGTGGCCATTATGTTTGGTTAACATTTAGGCCACCGTGTTGCCACTCGGTGTGGCTAACTTTTAGGCCATCGTATGGCCACTATGTTTGGGTTAACATTTAGTTTAGGCCATCGTGTGGCCACTTGGTGTGGCTAACTTTTAGGCCACCTTGAAGATACTATGGACGTTTACACAATCCTGTATCTTGGTCACGCATCAGCTCTTCTGTTTGATGTGCTCAATCATGCATGCAACACACAGCGTCTGAAGCTGATTGTTAATTGGTTTTTAAATATTCATGGAAGCCGTCACAATGAGTCGTACGTAGAGGATCCAGTGTTAGCTTCTAGTTTGTGTTATATATATTGTACGTATCCACGTCGTATTGTGTGTTATTGTTTGTTTGGTTCTCAAACCTTCTCGTTTTCTTAATGGGAGCTATGCATTTTTTACACTTCGCACCCCGGGTATAGATTCTATATTCTGAAACTGGTGACCGGAAAGATGCGCAATGGAAAACTGCGCACAAAAGAAGTGCGCCAGGGCTTTTAGTTTTCTTAAATCTAGCATTTATAGACATAATAAAACATAGTTCCACAAAATATGACAACATTAACGTGTATTAGTACAATTAGTTTGCGCAGTTTTCCGATTGCGCATTTTTCTGGAAACCTCTGTAACTATAATATGACGCCTTCTGGACTCTTATTTCTGAAAAATATTTTGATGTGTCGGATATATCTAAAGTATTTTCCTTTTGAACCTCAGTTTTGTAACTCGAAATTATTTGTATTTGCCAACGCACATTGTTATTTTATTGACGGTAGTTAAATTAAAAAGAAATATTTGATTTGTTAATTACGTGATTCAAATTAATTAATAGATTTTTAATTAGATTATAAAACGGGAGGTTAGTATAATTTGTTATTTAAAGACATTTGTTCTGAATTGAAATATTGTACAGAGGTTATGTAGTCATACATATTCCGTTCTTACCAGAATCTGTACCAATTCCAGAGAAGGCTGTTTTAAAATTATAACATAACCGCATCCATACTTTAAAACGAATTAAATATATCTCAATTTCCTAGTCTAATATTATTAATGTATTTTTCTGTGCAATGATATAGAATCTTGCTGAGCAATACCGTGTTTCAAATGTATACATATTTACAACTTATTATAAGAACGATCCTATTTGCATAAACGATGAACATATAATGGAGTAATTGTACACGGTTACTTGAGATATTTATTCAAGAGTTGTGTGTGTTTGTATGTGTGTGTATGTATGTGTTAGTGTGTTTGTTGCGAGCTTTAAGAACAGCCGATTGACACAAAGACGGCAGTGGTATAGAGACGGATGTATTCAAAGGGGAACACAATGGACACAATGAGAGACAGCCGATACCCGGAACATTGCGATATACATGACGTTTGTAGACGTTAGGCAAGATGAGGGGTTGAACGTGGGCGATTGGGAGATGGAGATAACACGGGGTACAGTTCGATGTGACAGATAGATTGGGATGGAGGGAAGGAATGAAATAGATGGGGATGGAAGGAAGGAATGATATAGATAGATGGGGATGGAAGGAAGAAATGAAATAGATGGGGATGGAAAGAAGAAATGAAACAGATGGCGATGGAAGGAAGAAATGAAACAGATAGATGGGGATGGAAAGAAGAAATGAAACAGCAGATAGATGGGGATGGAAGGAAGAAATGAAACAGATAGATGGGGATGGAAGGAAGAAATGAAACAGCATATAGATGGGGATGGAAGGAAGAAATGAAACAGATAGGTGGCGATGGAAGGAAGAAATGAAATAGTTGCAGATGTAGTAAGGAAGAAATGAAATCGATAGATGGAAGAAATAAATGAAATAGATGTTGGTGCGAGGAAGGAATGAAATGCAGAGATATACAATGTACAAAAAAAATTAAACAGATACATGATGACGGAAGGCATTCTTGAAATCAAAAGATTTATTTGGAAGGAAGAAATAAAACAGATGCAGAAGGAAGGAAGAAATGAAAGAAAGAAATACAACGTGTGAGGTAGATAGAGGTAGAGACTACCAGATCACATTCATGTTGCAACGTAAACACAATAGAGCATGCATGTAATGAACAGTTGATACACTTTATCAAATGCTCTTTTATTTTTTGTTTTTGTCATTCATAGTGCACATTGAATGCACTTGTGAGCACATAATAATACGTGAAGTAGCGTTTGGTCTGGTATTGTTCTCAAAGGTTGGGTAACAGCTTGTGAGATTTACAGCTAGTGTTTGACGCTCCAGGGTAACAGGTAGTAATGGGTTGTGAGATTTTGTGGGGGATTTTTGTGAGGGAGGATCGATATTGGTTTAAGCGGGGGAGGATGGGGGGGGGGGGCAAGTTGTGAGCATTTTTTTGTGTTTGTTGTGTGGGGCATGGATGAGATGTCAGTTGTGTGAGTCAGCAAGGTGGTGTGAGTGGTGTGGAGCATGGAGGTGGTGTGAGGCAGACAGGTGATGTCAGTTGTGTGGGCGTTGGCGTGACATAAGTTGTGTGGGGAGGGAGGTGATGTGATGTGGGTTGTGTGGGGAGGGAGGTGGTGTGACTTGTTTGGATGATAAAGGCGACGTGAATTTCACGATACAGCTGGGTGATGTTGTGTGAATGAGAACATTGATGTGAATTGTGTGAACGAGGATGGGGTGTCGCTTGTATGAATGAGGGTGGTGATGTGACATGTGTGACTTGTATGAATGAGGGTGGTGATGTGACATTTGAGACTTGTATGAGTGAGGTATTAATTTGAGCTGTGTGAGGTAGATGATAGGATATGTGTAAAACAAGAAGTGATGTTGTTTGTCTTAATCAAGTAGATGTTCCTAGTCGTGATCGTCCTTTATACCTGCCACCATAGTGTAGACTACGATAAGCTCAAAATAGCCATGTTCAGTCTAGCCAAGATAAGGATTGTATTATTTTAATAATACAAGTAAAAAGTACATTGATGTTTAGTCAAAATAAATTTTCAGGTTTACATTTACTTTGTTCAGCAGATTTAGGGTTAACATCGGTTAGCGTTGATTTTTACTTTTACGTGGGACTTTGTCTTAATCATTCAAATAATTCAAAAGTAAAGTATTGCTGACCAGTGGTTCTCAAATCTTAGTATTGCAGACCAGTGGTTCTCAAATCTTAGTAGAACATAAGTGTTGTGAACATATTTCTACTGACCTGCATATACTCAAACCAGGGGGTCTCAAAGTTTACTAGACTTTGTAACTTAAATCGCAACAGATTAACTGCCCGCAACAACTGTTTGCGAGACTTAACTCGCCCTTTTTAAATCTTGTATCATAGTCTAAACCTAATTAAAGAACCTTAAAGGAGTCTAATAATAATAATGCGCTGGGTCGTTTTATTTTTTTCGCTTTTTTTTCACCTACCGTCAGCGTCCGCAAGTTAAGTTTACGCGAACGATAAGAAACAAGACGAGTTGCATAGACACTAGACAGGTACCTGCATTGTCATTCCGGTCAAGGTCGAGCCTTACCTGGTTAGGCCGGCTATGCAGGTATCATATTGCGGAGAAAAACATGCGTCCTTTTCTTGGGGCGGTTTGCTTTTATTAATCGAGAAATATGAAGCCGGTGTAACCGTGTAAGCGCGATGTATTTGATAGGTTGGGATGTTAAAGTACAACAAATAAAACACGCATTTTTGGTTTGAAAGTACTTAGATATAGTTACACGTATCATAAACGTTTTCTTTTCTTGTACACTAAAATTTTTAAAACAACTTTTTTGTTGTCGTACGGTAACAATTTTACCCATTGATTAAAACATAGTTTTTTTTTTTTTAAAATGAGTACGTAATATATTAAAGTTTAACATATAGTAGTAAGTCGACATCGAGTGCCTGTTTATTTTTTTAATGGAGCACGTGATATCTTTAAGTGTAGAATATAGTGGTACCTCTACATGCGAGTGCCCTGATGTACGAAATTTTAGAGATACGAGGTGTGGAACGAGCTAAAATTTGCTTTGACATACGAGCCAAATACGAGTAACTGGATTAGCGGATTTAACAGTTCGCGGAAAGGAACATCTCGAAAAAGTTGGAACTGATTGTGCACCAGAGTTTTTTAATGACACTTACCTGAAAGAAAGGAAATAAAGAAAATATTTGTGATATTCGAGCAATTGGACATACGAGCAATGTTACGGAACGAATTAATCTCGTATCTGGAGGTACCAACATATTTCAGAGATTATCGCGTTCGTTTTACACATCTCTGATGAAATCGTGTTATAGAATAGTTGCTCTAATAAGTTGACCATGAAAAATGTAATTAAAAGTTTATTTATTTTTAAATTTATTAAACCGCTATGAAGCTTCAATAGTCCTATTTCGACTTTAAAAAGGAGTAAGTAATTCTGCTATTGATAACCATAATTTTATTATATCAGCTAGTTTAAAAAAAATTAAAAACATTTTTACGAAGATTACTTGTACTGTGAACAATATAAATATTTGATCACAGAAAATTGCGCCAAAACACATTTGACATCAGCTTCAGAAAACACATTTGCGATAATATAATACAGATTGCAATCTAATCGCTGAAGCAAAAACAACTACGTAAGGATGTCTTGTGTATGTTCGATGTGACACAGCTTCGACTAAACCACCCCACGCTACACAGGAATTACCTGACCTTTCACTACGTCACACAACCCCCACCCACCTCCCCCATCAGTCTTTCATGTAACGGAAGAAACATTTTATTCACAAAGGCGATTCGCTAGTTTATCTTCGGACTCAGCTAAAAGCAAATGGGATTGCCAATAATTTATTTTAATGAACCTAAAACATAATTATAGTTATAAAGGTAGTTATAACAATTGTATGTTTTATATTTAAACATTCGCTTGCATTATATATTTTTCTAAATTGTAAAAACAACAACCCATCTTTGTGTAGTTTTACATTAATTATTATAACCATCGTTCCAGTTTTAGCTTGTGTTTAAAAGTAAGTACTGTTGTACACCGTAAATTAACCCAACCCCCATACTTTACAACTGCTTTATGATTATTGCATACCACAACCCCTTGTTATAGACTTCAAAACCTCTCTTTGTAGCCTGACATAGATCATTCGCCCCCCCCCCTCCACACACACCCCTGATAGCAGATCCTCCACCACACCACACCTCGTTGTATTCTGATTCTAATTAGTCACCCCCCCCATCCCCCGATGGTACAGATCACCCACACCCCACCCCTCATTCAGACGGTTATAGATCACCCATGCCCTGGTGCAGACTGCCATTCATTCCCCCACCCCCGCGGGCTGTCACAATCATCAGTCCAGACTTGTGTTCTAAGCTGTCCCCTCCCCATCCACTACACCCCACCCAATAGTCTGTCTCAGTAATCAGATTTTTGTTCTAGGCTGCCCCCCCCCCCTTTCCACCCACCCCTATCCCCAAAGGCTGTCTACAATCCCCTCCACTCTACCCCACCCCAATAGGGCTGGTAAGTAGGCCACCAACCAGTTCTATGGCTCAATAAAACCTGCATGAGCCATAGAACTGGTTGGTGTCCTACTTACCAGCCCTATAGGCAACCACAACCGCCACTCCTCTATCCTAGACTGTCCCTTCCGCACCCCTTAGGCTGTCACAAATCACCCAATCACCCACCCCATTTCCACAGAAGCCATGCATCTGACCCCTCGGGCTAGCAAGACAAGTCCCCCCCCCCCCCTCATAACCCAGACTTCCCCAAACATCAACAAAAGTCCCAGCTGTCCTAACTGTCAAAAACATCATACACAGCCATCACGTTGTTCTTTTGTCGTACCTACATCACGTGACGCTGCGTCGTGAATTGATCACCATAGCAACATCGAAAACAATACAGGGTTTTGATTGCGTTGTTGTGATAATGGTCTTCACTGTATGATCTAGCGGGCTTTGTGTAAACATTTTCAAGATTTTGATTCGTTGCCAGGAAACCTGCATTAAAGGCTTATATGTTAAGTCTCAGGAGGGGAAAAAAAACAATTAATATTCTGAAAGAGTTGCGCAATAGAATTTTCATTTCGTTTTTTTATTTTTTTTATTTTGAGACTTGTAAATTGTGTTTGGAGCTGAAATATCATCCATTTCAAATGCACGTAGCTTTTGGCTGATAGATCTAAACTCACGAACGTGTTTTTGTTAATTATTTTTATCACGGAAATCCAAATGAATCTAAAATTTAAACGCATGCATTGGCCCATTAAAGCACGAAACGTCCCTTGAAATCATGTTCCCAATGGCCCTTGTTTCATAAGTGGTCACACATTGTGGCCCACTTTCTTGACTAAAGTGGCCCACCCTCTTGATCAATTTGGCCCACAGTCTTGTCTTTTTGACCAAAGTGGCCGACCTTCTTGACCAAAGTTGCCCATAAACTTACTTTCAAGAACCCAGCTTTGGATCATTTCGCATATAATGACTGCACTGACAGCAAGCACCCTTAATTCTACAGAAACTAAAGTGTGTGTTCCGGGTTTAAAAATTTGCTTGAAGGAGCTTGAAAACGTCAACTACTAAATAAGTCTTCTTGATCTTAAGCCAATTTTAGCACACAAATTATTTCGTTATTTTTATCAGCTATTTATGTAACGCATTAGTTTGATTAAAATAAGTATAACATGGATATTGAACCAGTTACACAATCCTTGTTTCTATTATATTTGTAATGACATAACTTAGTGAACTGACCTGTCACGTGGGACGGTCAGCTGATCAACCCAATTATTAACCAGATAAATTTGGATGGTTTGTAGGCGGCTGAGGATACACCCTGTTTACCGAGGCAATTGAAACGGATGAACTCTACTTCATCTGTTCCGTGTACCTTTGGTTTAAACTGAAAAGGACGGTGATGATGAGTCTGTTATGTATTTACATTGTTAATATTGTTGTAAAAAAGTTTTCGTGGTACAAATAAGTCACGCTGGACACCCCTGAATCAAGGGTTGGAATACGTCACCACCAGCCTGACCGCTGTCCATCGATTTCAACCTGTAATGGGATGTTAACCTCACGTTGTAAATCTACTCGTCTAGGACAATATAAACACCGGGTCACGTGATCGGCGTGACGTCGGCAGGCGGGCGTCACTGGAGCTCTTCCGCGTTAAAAGTTAAACTTCAGTTTGTTGCACGAGGCGTCTAATTTAGTCAAAGCAAATTTAAATGGTTGAAAGTTTGGATTTGATCTGCGTATTTACAGTAGTTAAATTGGCATACGACAAGAAGCGGGAGATTATCCTATTCTATAGCAAACACTAAAGAAATTAAAAATATTAGCGAACAAATCCAGAATTTGCCAAAACTGAATAATGTACCGAGGATTGTTTTACTAAGCTTTGTCAGAATAAAAAGTCAATGGCCTAAATATGGCGCATAACAAGTTGACACATAATACCTACTTTTTGGTAGGAATATCTTCCAACATAGGAATTAAGAACGAAGAAGAATTAAAAAAAATATATGAAATTAAAAAAAAAAAATAAACGAATATAAAAGATAGATTTTTCCCCCTTAGGTCTTTGTTAGGATGTACGAAGTAAGTTAATTTGAAAAATAGATAAGCAATGCTATAAATTACTTAATTCATATGTGCCCATTTCAGGATAAATGTGTTTGAACATATTCCCACTGTGTAGGTAAAAAAATGCAACTAAACGGTGTGGTCAAGTTGTAGCCTGACAATCCAGTTAGATTTCTAGGCTCGAGTCTTTGTGACCTTCTCAACTCTGATTGGTTCATGATTCAGGCCAATCAACGCTGTGTGCATTCTGTTGAACCCACAGTCCCATCTTTAATTACCATTGAACTGCTAGTCAAGTCTTTTCAAAATCATAATATATTCAAATATATCACAATAAACTTGATTACTATGTTGTAAAAGTAGTTCCGTAGTACTGATATTCCTACACTTTCACAGAGTTCTGTCATATTTTCTCGATTCCTCTGTTGTAAAAAGGATTAGCTGGCACAATCGGTTTTTGTTATTGTTGCCAGGGGGGAATGGATTGTCGTGGTCGGCGTGAAGGCTGGCCATTGTTATTGTTTACTTTAACTTGCTGTTGTAAACAGACCGCAGGGAATAGCTTTATTGCTGCCCGAGCTCTTGGGTTGTGGATGTTGATGTTTTGGCTGGCCAGGTATGTGATGGCTTTACAGTCCAAAGTTTTTAAAATTCTTCAGGATGCGTCGGGGATTGCAGAAAAAAAATATCGAGTGACAGGGTGTGGTATGTACATATTAACTTTTAGATTTGCAGCGTTCAAATTGTAAAGTTTGTTTTCGAACTAGATTATTCATATTTTTTTCTTATTCGTGGCCAAGACACACGGGGAAATAGAGATGAAGTAGAGTTCATCTGTTTCAATGACCTCGACGTACAATTTGATAGTGTTGTCAGCACTATGCCCAGCCGGCTTTATGTTCCTAATGTGAGTTAGGTACTCATCAGAGCTGTGTGGACTCAGGGAGACGTCATACATATTCAAGCCCGGGATCCGAACTCGAGACTTCCGGGTAGCAACCTTGCGCTCTACAACTCAGTCACGCCGTCCCATAAACGTGACTATTAGAAAATAAATATTATATTATTTTTCTATATTCAAATGATCTTAAACACTTTGGGACTTTTCACAAATTATTCGTTCACTCGCACGTTTTGTTCAGACCCCAATCCCTTCAAGGAAAAAAAAAATCATTCATTAATTTAAATTGTGTAACAAGCCCTCGCTTGCTTTCAATTTTATAGTTTTCCAATTTAAAATAAAAACTGTATTTGAATTAGAATCCGAATCAAGTGGGGCTTTTTATTATTTAAATGGACGAGAGGTCATCGTGAACTTAAACGGAAGTTGATTTCCTCCAAAAGAACGTTGGGGAAATCAATTGTTTACGCTGTATTGTTTATGTATTTTTATGTTGAAAGTGTGCGTCTGGTGGCTACATATTCGGCTTAGAGTTCGTGATGTTTACTGTTTGAATAGGGACCTTCTTCGCGTGCTGTAAGTAGTTCGTGGTTGTTGGTTATTGAAAGAAAAATATACTTTTGGAGAGCCGATGTAAGTTGTTGGTTGTGTGACTAGCGACTTCATCGTTTGCTGTAAGTAGTTCGTGGTTGTTGGACATTGAAAGAAAAATATACTTTTGGAGAGCCGATGTAAGTTGTTGGTTGTGTGACTAGCGACTTCATCGTTTGCTGTAAGTAGTTCGTGGTTGTTGGTTATTGAAATAAAAATATACTTTTTTTTTTAGAGCCGAAGTAAATTGTTGGTTGTGAATTTGGAGTTGGTTGTCAGTGTTAGAAAGATGGATTTTCTTTTTTTGGAAACGCTGTAAGTAGTTCGTTGTTGTTGGAAAGTTGCTGGTTGTTGAAAGAAAAATAGAGCTCCTAAAATTGTTGGTTGTGAATTTGGAGTTGGTTGTCAGTGTTAGAAAGATGGATTTTCTTTTTTTGGAAACGCTGTAAGTAGTTCGTTGTTGTTGGAAAGTTGCTGGTTGTTGAAAGAAAAATAGAGCTCCTAAAATTGTTGGTTGTGAATTTGGAGTTTTATACAGTGAAAGAAAGTTTGACCATTCGAAACGCCGTTAATTAGTTGCTTGTTGTTAGAAAAGTGTGAGTCATTAAAAGAAAAAAATAGACTTTGTGAGAACTGCTTTAAATTGTTGGTTGTGAATTTGGAGTTTTTCATCAGAGTAAGAAAGATGGATTTTCTTTTTAAAATGCTGTAAGTAGTCGCATGTTGTTAGAAAATTGTCAAAGTAATTGTGAAAGTAATGTGGACTTTTTTAGCAGCTTTATTTTAATGAAAATAAATTATGACCCTTCTCACCATAAAATAGAAATTTAGTTCGACTTCTTTTGCCCAGGAGGTAGTTTATCATAAAGTTCTTGTGTCAAAGACATTTTCTTTTCCTACAGAAGGAGAGTTTTTAACTATCTTACTTTCTCGTCCAGGTATATGTCAGGGTAAACTACTTGACGCAACCAGTCGACATTTTAAAACGCACTTTGAAGTCTGTCCTAGTTATAGGGCGGTTATAATGATGCCGATAATTACTATAGTCTAACAATCGGATTCTTAACAATTTTCCTGAAGTCTGTTATTTTTTACGATAATTGCGACTGCAGTCAGTCTGATGGTGGAAAAGTACAAAGAGTTTTAGTTGTTCGATATGTCGTCAGCTTAGGAATTAACGGGTGCTCTACATGATGTGTTTTACTGTAAAGTTCACTTTCGAACTAGAGTTCACCTGTTTCTGTGACATCGGCATATGAAAGGGGCAGTGTGTTCGTTACTATGCCCAACCGCCTTTTGCCTTCCATCCCTTTTGAGCTGGGTGGATTCGGAGTTGAACCCGGATTCGAACTCTACCGCTAGGCCACTTAGGCTAACTGGAAATTAGTTGCGAGCATTTACAGTATATTACCCAGGCAGCTGGTCCACTAATCGCGATCTTTCTAGCCCCGGAGAACATAAAAAAAAAAATTAAATAGAAAATATAACATATTTTCTATTTAATACACCACACCCACGAAAGAGATTTATTTGCAACCCCTCAGAACTTCATATGTTCCATTGCCGTTTTATTACTATACTGTTATTTTTTTTTTTTTTTTAAACGGGTCTCCGTGCCTAATGTTGTTACCGTTATTAAATAAATTGAATAAATTAAGTTGAATATATTGTACTTCCCTTTCCATGAAAGTGTAAAGTACCCACTACCCCCCATAATGTGTAAAATGCCCCCCTCCCCGCCTTTTCCACCTGAAATTTGTCTCCCCCCTTTCCGCAATTAAGTTCTCCCCCCCCTCCCAGGACAAGTTGTCAGAAAGAAACCACGTACACGTGTTCTGTGGTATTTAGTAGTAGTTAGTGGATCTCATATCAGATCTTCGACTGGTTGCTAGTGTTGAGCTGTAGGAATGGACGTCAAACACGTCCCTTTGAGTTGAGTGTTGAGCTGTAGGAATGGACGTCAAACACGTCCCTTTGAGTTGAGCGTTGAGATGTAGGGATGGACGTCAAACACGTCCCTTTGAGTTGAGTGTTGAGATGTAGGGATGGACGTCAAACACGTCCCTTTGAGTTGAGTGTTGAGCTGTAGGAATGGACGTAAAACACGTCCCTTTGAGTTGAGTGTTGAGCTGTAGGAATGGACGTCAAACACGTCCCTTTGAGTTGAGTGTTGAGATGTAGGGATGGACCTCACACACGTCTCTTTGAGTTGTGTGTTGAGTGTTGTAGCTGTAGGAATGGACGTCAAACACGTCCCTTTGAGTTGAGTGTTGAGTGTTGTAGCTGTAGGAATGGACGTCAAACACGTCCCTTTGAGTTGAGTGTTGATTGTTGTAGCTGTAGGTATAGACGTCAAACACGTCCCTTTGAGTTGAGTATTGCACAAAGGCGCAGTGGATTTGTATCTAGCCGAGTGTAATTAAGGTTTTAATTTAGATAAACCAAGACATCATCTAAAAACACACAAAACGTAAACTTAAAACAAAAAAAAAAATCAATCGAAAAACATTGGTCGTATTTTTATTTGTTAGTGCTCGTGTATTAAATCTTAACGCACTTTAACCCTTGCACATATATTTTAACATTTTAACTTCAGTGTATAATGTAGAGTCTAATAGTTTATAATGACGTAGTTAGGTTCCTGTTTGTTTGTCGTGTGTACAGTTATTGTACGCGTCCTAGTGCTTGAGTCTGCCACTACCCCTCCCCTTACCGACAGTTAGGGTACTTCTACCAGGTCTGTTACAAGATCCCTACCCCCACCCCTTTCAAAATTTAGGGTACGACTAGCAGGCCTTTCCTCAGATCCCTGACCCCCTACCGACATTTTACGTCTACCAGGTCTGTAACACGATCCCTTATCCCCCCCCCTTTTTTTTTTCGAAAGTTTGGGTACGTCTAGCAGGTCTGTCACCAGATCCCTGACCCCTTAGCGACATTTTACGTCTACCAAGTCTGTCACCAGATACGTGACCCCCTACCGACAAAGTTTGTACGTGTAGCAGACATGCTCATTGCAACATGTATTGCGTGATTGAAAGACAACAACAATAGCTTTAGAAAAAGCTTTTATATCGAGAATGTTTGTTTGAAAGGTTTGGCTGTAAACTTCTTTATGCAAAAGTTGTGACGTCAAAAAATGGAGGAATTTATATTGGGAATTAGTAAGCGATATTGTAACATTAGCAAACACGACTGTGAAGCGATATTGTAACATTAACTTATCATGGGTGTGAAGCATGATTGTAACATTAACTAATCCCTAGTAGGAAGCTTATTTGTAGCATTATTACAATATTAAATCACGCGTAGGAAGAGATTTTAACATTTTGAATAGTGCAGTTTGTCAAAAGTACGTTTTATTTGTATTGCTGTTAACATTGAAACGGAAGTGGAATCGAATTATCCGGATCTCAGGTAATTAACCGGAAGTGGATTTGTCGCGTGCACCGTGAGTGATGTCATCTGAGTAAAGGTTGTCGCTGGGTTCAATGGAAATTTAGCAGTTTGGTTTAAATTAGCCAGTATGTGATACATTTCCGTTGTTGGTCTGGGGGGGGGGGGGGGGTTGTATCCTACCGTCACGGCAATAGATTATTCTAGATAATTACCGAGCGACAAATTATGCACACAGATACCCTTACACCCGCACACAGTCGCTGACCCCCCTCCCCACCACCACACACACAGAACTCATCCAAATAACGTTTTTATCCACTCCCTTAAATCGACTGACCCCCCCCCCCCCCCCCCCCCTCCCACACACATACACACTCACCCACCCTCACACAAACAAACACCACTCACATACATCCACCCGTATACAGTGAAACACACACACATATGCGTGTGTATGTGTGTGTTAGATGTAACTAAAAAATATGTAAACTGTATGCCCCCCTCCCCCCTCCCGAAGAGATGCCTGGAAGAAACTGGTGGTCTGTGGTAGAGCATATGACATCTTACCGAAAGCCATGAGCTCGGATCCTTGAATCGAATGTGTAGGACGTTCCTTAGTTCACCCAAATTTAATGGGTTCCCGACTCACGTTATAGATAGTAAAGGCGCTTGGGGATAGGCCTAACTACGCTGTACTTATAATGCCAACGTCTCCCATGGACCGACAGGTTTGAAAGGGCAACTTCACTTTTAAAAAATCTAATCCAAACAAATGTATTAATCTTTCGTCATTACGCTTTGTGAATGAGCTATACCCGCAAGTTTGGTTAAACATATGAAAATAATTGAAACACATGAATAAAACGCTAGAAATCCACTTTGTAAATAGGAAACAAGGAAGTAGATTAAATATAAGGCTGATAAGGAAGTATATTTGCTATATATTTCAATATTTTGACCTATACTTGTACAGATCACGTGACTAAAACATCCAGATGCCTAAATCAACTTGACACGAGCTATTGATTTGCTATCAAGTGTAAGCACGCTTAATTAATTCACACCCCTATTTTTAATTAAAGCCAGTTAATTAAGGAGATATAATTGCGTACTAATGATTAGGTCTATACATTATGTAGGACCATCCAGGCTACTAAACTCTAGGACGGGCCGCTGGGCTGTTGAGATCGGTGTGGTCGTTCATCGATTTATTGAAAAATACTTTCATCTGTTCTAAAGGACGGTAACCGTGGTTAGACGTCCTTGCCATCTTTACACAGTCAGATTGTCCGTGGTGTTGTTGAAACACAGCCCTGTTATAGGTCAGTGTCCGTATACCGCGGCTGGTCAAGCTCAGACAACTCAATGTCCTCAGCACTGGTCAAGTATACCAATCATTGTCCCCAGTACTGGTCAAGTCTAGACCCATCATTGTCCTCAGTACTGGTCAAGTCTAAAACCACCATTGTTCTCAGTACTGGTCAAGTTTAAGACCACCATTGTCCTCAGTACTGGTCAAGTCTAAAACCACCATTGTTCTCAGTACTGGTCAAGTCTAAAACCACCATTGTCCTCAGTACTGGTCAAGTCTAAAACCACCATTGTCCTCAGTACTGGTCAAGTTTAAAACCGCCATTGTCCTCAGTACTGGTCAAGTTTAAAACCACCATTGTCCTCAGTACTGGTCAAGTCTAGACGAATAATTATCCACAGTTTTGGTTAAGACTACGTGTTAAATGTTGACAGCTTTAGTGATGATACGTTCTCACATTAATCCACGGTCAAGTTCAGTCCACTCATTGTCAACGACTAGGTCAAGCAAAAATAACTCACTGTCCACGCCTTTGGTCAAAGTAAGTCTGTATATTCTTCACGGCCTTTGGTCAAAGTAAGTCTGTATATTCTTCACGGCCTTTGGTCAAAGTAAGTCTGTATATTCTTCACGGCCTTTGGTCAAAGTAAGTCTGTATATTCTTCACGGCCTTTGGTCAAAGTAAGTCTGTATATTCTTCACGGCCTTTGGTCAAAGTAAGTCTGTATATTCTTCACGGCCTTTGGTCAAAGGAAGACCACGTATTTCCCATGGCCGTTGGTCAAAGGAAGACCACATATTTCCCACTGCCTTTGGTCAAAGTAAGTCCATATATTGCCCACATCCCTTGGTCAATCTAAACCCCCAATTGTCCTGGCTATACCTGACTTGACTCATAGCTCTGCATGCTCACACACACATTTAAACTACTCGCTCGATATCGCCCACCATGGCTGGCTGGCTCTACAATTAAAAAAAAAAAGATCAATCACTAATTGATTATCTGGTGTTAACCCAGTTTTATTCCTCTAATTTTTTATTTTTAACTGTCAGCTTTTGAACACCGGGGAAATCCCTGCAGGATGATTTAAAATTAATTAGACTAATAAACTCGACTAATTAGTGACATTTTAAATTAGGGACATTTTAGTTTACACCCGAAAACACTCTCGTTTTTTTCTTTTGACATGCTAAAACCGATACCTTGAAAAAGTGAAGACAGTCGGCCATTAAAATCATGAAGTCGTTGAGAAATCACATCAGTAATTGTCGAACCCTTGGACACACAGAATCACTGACTCATCACATCAGAGATATGACATGCATATACAGTTATTGATATGTAAAGTCATTGATATGTAAAGTCATTGATGTGTAAACTCATTGATATGTAAAGTCATTGATATGTAAACTCATTGATATGTAAAGTCATTGATATATAAAGTCATTGATATATAAAGTCATTGATATATACAGTTATTGATATACAAAGTCGTTAATATATAAAGTCATTGATATTTATAGCCATTGATATATACCGTCATTGATATACAAAGTCATTGATATATAAATTCATTGATATTTAAAGCCATTGATATATACAGTCATTGATATACAAAGTCATTGATATATAAATTAATTGATATTTAAAGCCATTGATATATACAGTCATTGATATACAAAGTCATTGATATATAAATTCATTGATATATAAATTCATTGATATTTAAAGCCATTGATATTTAAAGCCATTGATATATACAGTCATTGATATATAAAGTCATTGATATTTAAAGTCATTGATATATAAAGTCATTGATATATAAAGTCATTGATATATACAGTCATTGATATATAAAGTCATTGATATATAGTCATTGATATTTAAAGTCATTGATATATAAAGTCATTGATATATAAAGTCATTGATATATAAAGTCATTGATATATACAGTCATTGATATTTAAAGTCATTGATATACAAAGTCATTGATATACAAAGTCATCGATGCTTTGTCGTCACAAGCAAGGGTAGACTGGGCCACTGGGATACCGGAAAAAAATCCTGGCGGGTCGCCGGAAAAAAAAATTCCGCTAGGCCGCCAGCGTCGGTGCTGTTATAGGGATGTTGGTGCTTTGATTTAAAATATGTTTTTATTTAATTAACCCTTCAGATTTATCATTGTATACTGCAATATGTGACCCGTGACTTTTAAGGCATCGTTTCTCACGCAAAGATGAAAATAAATTTCATTATACATTTGAAGTCAATATGCGGCCGCTTTAATGTATACCCCATGCCGCTTGACCACAGCCAGTCCACCCTTGATCAATCAAAAGATGTTTGAAAATCACATAATTGTTGAAACGCGTTGCCATAGAAACACATTGTTTTCTCGTAAACATGGTCAATACCGATGTATTCTTCTCTGTTAAAAAAAAAATTAAAACTTTAAAATCTGAAATCCAAACATGCATTAAAAAAAATGGATCCCCGGTCGATGGACATGGAAAAAAAAGATAAATTAGATGCAGCGGGACACAGAATGAATGGCTATGCCAGGTTTTTTAAAGAGATTTCTGGGCAAAAAAAAAAAAGCCAAATAAAATAAACAGAAAAACAAAACGTGAAATCCTCTCAGCCTATTTTTTTTTTCTTTTACATTTTGAAAGTTCCCATCTATCCCCATAACCCATAAATCGATTACAAATGGGCATGACGCGCCCCTATATTTTTTAATGAACAAAATTGGATTGAATTGGCGTTTTAGGGACAGGTGCTGATTTTTCCAGAATATGTATGAAAAAATTAAGTTAGCATTTTTTTTACCAATCCTTTATTTAGTAAAGGGACCTATAATTTAATTTGTTGAAACGTGTGTATAAAACTAGAAGTATAAAAGATAACGGTTCAATATAAATTCATGAGGGAATTTACGGTCGAGTAGTCGAGCCGATAATTACTAACCCGAGGGAGTTGAGTTCGAAGAGCGATGTTGATTTTCTCGGTCTTTCTCGCGGACCTCCGGGACGTCCATCAGTTTACCTCGGTCAGATTGAGACGACAAGGCGTTTGGACAGTTGACTGCCCACACGGACCCTCATGCTTTAGTTATGCTCGATGTTATCGGCTCAATCAAGTCAGGAGGGAGATAGGGTAGTTTAGAGGCAATACGTGATAGAAGCATTTACTTGTTTAGTAATGTATAGCTATAAGTGAGAGTCATGTTTACATGTTTGGCTTTTTGTGATGGTAATATTTACGTTCATTTCTAATAGTTAGGGTAATATTTTTATGTTTATTCTATTACTGATAGCAATATTTACACGTATTGCTATATAATGATTGTAATGTTTACATGTACATTATTATTAGTTAGGGTAATATTTACAAGTATATTTCTATTGGGGATGGTTATATTTACATCTTTTACTCTATTAGTGATGGTAATTTTTATATGTATATTCCATTAGTAATGGCAATATTTAGGCCTACATGCATTACGATATTAGTGATGGTAATATTTACTTATACATAACTGTTAGAGTAATATTTACAAGTATATTTCTATTGGGGATAGTAATATTTACATGTTCTACTCTATTAGTGATGGTAATATGTGCATGCATGATGCTATTGGCTCATCTAACATTGACGTCTGTTCGGCTGTTGGTAAATGTAGCGCTGTGATATTATCTACATCTAGACAACCTACCGACGGGAAAAATGGCATGTTACAGTAATATGTATTATACCCCCACAAGAACAGCCCATAGGGGTTGGGAGGGTGTGAAGAGGTGAGGGGCCGGAAGGTGGGGTGACTTTGTGATTTATTGCGGTCGAGACTGACCAGTACTGCTTCTCGTGAAATTGCAGTGGTTCTCCTGGTGTGGCAAACTGACCAGTACGTTGAATGGCTGAAGAACGTTTACGAAACAGTCAACATTGCGATCGTCCTTCATATCTGCACCAGTCGTAAAAACTGAAATAAAATCAATCAACCAATCAACCATCCCATAATCCTTATTGGGATCATTGGGGCACCACAGTGGATTTTCTCACAATTTTCCGTTATCTGTCTCTGTCCTCTGCTGCTCTGAATAGTTTTATAACGTGCATTTTATGTTGTGTCTGTGAAGTTATTTAGATTTTAAAGCTGTGATGAGAAAGGAGAATTACACGTTCTAAACAATCGAATACACGTGAGCTTTGAACTGACTACATACGTATAATAAAGAGCCACAGTATCAATGAATTCAGTATATCTTATACGTTATTTTTTGAATGAAGTACTTGTTTAAATTTCTCGCATAGATATATGACAAACTGCGATGCGATGGAGAATTACACGTTCTAAACAATCGAATACACGTGAGCTTTGAGCTGACTACATACGTATATGAAGAGCCACAGTTCAGCTGAATCTAGTGTATCTTATACGTTCTTTTCTGAATTAAGTACTTTTGTGAATATCTGCCATAGAGGTATGAAACACTGCGATGCAGTCCTTATTTCCATGAGTCTGTATACCAGTTTTAGAACCACTGATCTAATACATCCAGTCCACTAGCGGGTCAAGAAGTGTATGAGTCCAGAGACAGATGAGAAATGGTGTGAAAAAGTACCCCCCCCCCCCCCCACTCCTACCACATTTACCGATCATCTCCCTTTCCGGAATAAACAGCTATAAATATTTATGATACGTTTTTTTTCTCTTACGGGCAAGGGTGGACGGTAATAAATGTGATGGATGTTTGGAATTTGAGCTTTTATTTTGGCACCGAAGAATTATGTGTGTTGTATCTTAATCAATACACGCTTATCGCTTTATAATTTATAGAAAACATGGGAAATATGCATTATGTAGCTCAAAAGAAATGTGTTAAGTTTTTAACTGTGTATATAGAAATAAATAGCTATCTTTAGAAAAACTGTTATTAATGTTTAAAAAATATACATACAATAGCCATGGAAAAAAGCAGCCTTTAAAATGCGAACGAACAAACCTAATATTTGAACGTATGTACTATCAATAATTCGCGTCTAGAGACTCTATGGGGGCTTCAAGTTTATGTAAGTAATGATGACGTCATCAGTCCATGCCGTCTTCCATTTTGTTTGTTAAAGGAATTATTATTATTTTTTTATTGATCGCAATTTTCTGTTTAGGCGCTTATAAGAATTTCACTTGCTTCTGCTTTGAAGGAAAGCATTGACTGATGTGGTAGAACAGTTTTTGAAACTGGTTTTCGTTATACGTCTATCAAGGCTACACGAGTGTCCCCCACATTATGAAATGAGGTTTATGTGATGATATATGACAACCTATAGCATAGGGTCATCATGAAGTTTAATCAGCATCTGCTGAAGTTTAAACAATGTGTGTGGGCAGCTTTTTGAGATGTTTAAATTAATCATACAATTTTAATTTTGTTAAGGATATTTGCGTGTACTTGGTGTGCAAATTAAACCCAATGAGATGCATAGCATTTGTTCTTCGGCGCCAATTTTTTTATACCTATGTCAGATGAAATTAAAATTGCTATGTTGACATATTATAGTAGTGTAAAATTGATTTTATAAAGTTGCCCCCCCCCCCCCCACTCCCGAAAAAAAAAGAAAAAATACCAAAAACTACCACTAACAACAAACAAACAAGCCCTACTTATGCTAACATCTTGACAAGCTACTGATAGCCAAGCCGTACCAATAAAGTACGTTGAGATAGAAAACTTGGTATCATACTCAACATAGCACGCGAGATTCTTCATCTGAACACATCCAGTCACATTTTGTTCAAGACTTAAACTTAATAGAGAATATACTAACCTTACCAATATCGTAGTGTAAGGGCAGATATATGCAGCGATATGCTACAATGGGGTCCAACTAAAAACTAACTCCAAGCTATTTTGTTTATAACTACATAAAATTAAATAGTTCTTGTTTACATTCAATCTTTTGCAAAATTAGTATTTATTCAACATCGTTTTTCCCCAATCATAGCTGCTTTGTATATTCAATCTATTGCTAACCTAGTATTTAGTCAGCCGCGTTCCCCCTAATCATATCTACCTCTGTAGACATGGTTAAACAATATAGTAATAGCTATGAATTACAATCCCGGAGACACGTCGGAGTTGTGTTTGTATGAGCCGAATTATCTACAGTTCAAACACACTTGAGTGCAGTAAGTTGAATAAGACATCGACTTAACATGCAAGCTGTTATGGTGACCGGAAAGATGCGCAAAGAGAAACTGCGCACACAAAAGTGCGCAATGGGATTTTTGTCTTCTGTAATCGAGCATTTATAGACATGAACAAAGAATGACCACTTGTACATTTTTAGCATAATAATACACTGTTCCGCGAAATGTGACAAAATTAAAATGTATTAGTTTGCATCCGCGCATTTTTCTGTTTGCGGAGTTTTCGGTTGCGCAGTTTTCCGTTGGTGCATTTGTTTTGAAAACCAGCTGTTAAGTGTTGTTGGCTGGACATTAAACTTCATACCTACAGTAGACGGTCCCTGAGTCCACCCACCTCTGATGGGTACCTAGCTCATGTTAGGGTAAGTAAAGGCGGCTGGGCATAGTGCTGACCACACTATCCTTTCATATGCCGAGGTCGCAGAAATAAGTGAACTCTACTTCACTTGCCCCGTAGACCGTCATGTATGAAAGGAAACTTTGCTTTACTACAGTTTACCTTCCACCTAAAAAGTGTACTTTTCAAAGATGTTACTTAATTCACGTGAGCGCGTTAAAATATTTAATGCGGTAAAATTAATTAATGTAATTCCCGGATTCATTTGTGTATGTGTAAAGCTTGTTTTTTTTAACGCGTCAAGAAACCACGTGTTTAAGATGTTATGTAATTCGCGTAAAGTTAATATATTTAACGGGGTAAACTAATTAATGCCGTTCCCGGATACATTTGTTTTAAGCTTGTAATTTTTTTTAACGAGTGAAGAAAACACATGTGTACATGTTCCGCAATCGTTCACAAGTTTTTCATTTCGTTATTTAGCTTGTGATTTAAAAAAAAATGTGATCTTGCCCAATACGTTAGCTGATCATGTCCTTCGCCCCCACCACCCTCATCCCTCCCCCAAACGCGTTGGCGTTAGATTTTCTTCAAATAATTGAGCTGGATATTAGCCGCCTTCTTAAAACAAGATCCGACAGTTAAAAAGTCTGAAGGGGCAATTAGATCCGCCGCACCCCCATCTCCCTCCCCTCTATATTGTCCTTGGCTCGCCCATCAGGCAAAGATTTCAGAGTTTGGGGTCACGGGTAATGGGGGATTTGGGGTGGGGGTGATTTACATTACATGACAAAAATCGATAACGTTTAAAGCTAAATCGAAATGATGGACTCGGGGATTTCTGGATCTTTTATAGGGCAGCGGTTCTCAAATACTGTGACAGCTATAGGGCAGCGGTCCTCAAATACTATGACAGCTATAGGGCAGCGGTCCTCAAATACTGTGATATAACTTTAGGGCGGCGGTTCTCAAATACTGTGACATAGCTATAGTGCAGCAGTTCTCGAATACTGTGCGTGACATAGCTAAACATTATAGGACAAAGGACAAATCATGTTCACGACGTAGCTATATTTTACAGGGCAGCAGTGCAGCTATACATGACAGGGCAGCAATTCCCAAATTCAAATTTGACTTTACATAGCTATACACTATTGGGCCGCTGTTCAGAGATTTGTTTTATTTCACTGTACTTCATAGAGCAACTGTCCTCACGTCCATTTTGTGACATCATTTTATGTTTTAGAGCAGGGGTCTCCAAACTTTTCAGTCCGAGGGCCGCATTAACTATCAAATTTCAGTTCGGGGGCCAGTTTCTTCCAGGCATAGCTTTGATTTTTCTGCGCAAAGTTCCTCATCATCACCAACAAACGTTTTTTCCTTGGACAAAATGTTCTCCGCGGGCCGGATGAGAGGACTTCGCGGGCCGTAGTTTGGAGACCCCTGTTTTAGAGCATACACAAAGCTATACATCATAGACCAGCGGTTGTCATATCCTTTAGTGTGTGTGCTTGTGATACTACAGAACAGAATTCTTCCTCTAGTAACGCTGGTATGTAGTGCAGATAACAGTACACACGGCAGTCTTCGTTTTGTCTTACATGTAAATAATAGAGCAGCGGACTTGAATTTTTATACACAGCTTTTTACTGCTTAGGACAAAAGGAAAAGTATGTTGGAACGTGGGGGGTTGTGATATTAGAGTTGGGATGTCATAAGTGGGAGGTGGGATGGGAGGTACAGGTTAGTGGGTGGGGGATGGGAAGTAGGAGCTGGGGGTGGGAACTAAGAGGGAGGTCATAAGTGGAAATTGGGAGCTGGGATGTCACAGCTGGGATTTCAGAGTTGGGATTTCAGAGCTGGGATGTCAGAGCTGGGATGTCACAGCTGGGAGCTGTGATGTCAGAGCTGGGATGTCAGAGCTGGGAGCTGTGATGTCAGAGCTGGGATGTCAGAGCTGGGAGCTGTGATGTCAGAGCTGGGATGTCAGAGCTGGGAGCTGGGATGTCAGAGCTGGGAGCTGGGATGTCAGAGCTGGGATGTCAGAGCTGGGATGTCAGAGCTGGGATGTCAGAGCTGGGATGTCAGAGCTTGGAGGCTGGAGCCGGAAAATCACAACCAAAACCAATTTTAGTCATACTGGGTACTTAAAAAGTAATTTCTTATGTTTCGATATTTGGTCCGGAATTCATCAATGAACTTCCGAAACATTAAAGCCTAAATACGTCTGAAAATGGCCGTCTTAGTCACGCTCCGTGCTTTTGCCGGCAGCGCAACAAACGACTCCAACGTGCGGCTGAATAGGTCAGACAAATCCCAGGCTTAGCTAAAAGTAACTGTCGCTCATTGTGGGGGATACGGTATTAAAAGAAGGCACGGTATTGTTTACAGACTAGGTGGATCACATCATTGTGGGGTATACGGTATCATAAGAAGGCACGGTATCGTTTATAGACTTGGTGGATCATAAGTGGAGTATCTGGTGGAGGCTTTAGTCATGTGGATAAGTGAATGGCGTGGCTGATGGAGCTATGCTCAGCCCCCTTCCTCTTCCATATTTAAGCTAGGTAGTCAATAAAGATATAAGGATTTTTATTAAGTAGTAACTGGCGATGTTTTAATGTATTTCTGCCATATATATTATTAAGATTCGCTCAATGTAATTCCATTTTTTTTTTACAACTGTTGAACATCTTATCATCAAAGCTTTCTGTCATATGAAATGTTCCTGTTAATTAGAGATACGTAATTAAAAATGTCGAGCTTTACTTAACCTTTTGTAATATAACACGCCAAAAAGGTTTTACTGTTTCTATATATATATATATATATATATATATATATATATATATATATATATATATATATATATATATATATATATATATATATATCATTATACAAATAATTTATTAATACCTATCATTAGCGAAAAAAAGTGTAGATTGGAACTGTTCTATACATGTGATTGATTGAATAATCAAACAACGGTCAGTCATAAATTTGCATTAAAAATAAAAGCCAGTAATGTTTATATTATTAATGTGCTGAATTATATCACTATTGTATATCTATCAGTAATCGCAGTAGAATAAAAAGTAGATAAACATAAAGTGGTGTTTTAAAAGTAAAAAATTAACAACTACTGAATAAAATAATAAACTGAACACAACGTAAAGAAAAATACCGACCACTACAGTATAACAGTTACAGTGTGTACATTTTTAACATCACGGCCCATCCCACAGATAAAGTAAACCTCATATGTTCCTGTGGTCGGCATATACCCGGCCTCATCAATAAAAAAAGACGTAGACAAACATAATTTGGTAGAAAGAAAGTGGGCGAATTAAAGTAGTACACTAGTCTCCCTTTGGTCACCCGTCCTTACTTCAGACGTTCTTCTAAAAGAAAATGAAATTTGCCGGCCACAACACCCACCCCCCGCCTCCCCCACCCCCCGAGAACCAATATTGCTGGACGTCAGATTAGTCGTCTGCAATCTGGCGCGAGCAGGCCTTGTTTGATTGACTTTCATTTTGGTCTTTCAGGAGGAGATAACTTGGTCCCAAACGTTAAATATTTTTAGTTTTTGACCAAGTTCAGGTTTTTAAGGACGGACCGAAGGGAAATTATTCTCTAAAATAAAAATATAAAAAACCGGTTGTAAGTCCGTATTTTTAAATGAAAGATCTAAATGAAAATACTTTTTTTTTAAATGATCGAAATGTTAACACAAACACCATATTTTTTTGTTTAAAGTTAAGATCGGAAGGGAAATAATTCTAATCAGGAAAGTCTTTCCTGTAAGCTAGGGTCCAATTAGTCTACTTTGTATTGACTTTGTTCAGGTTCTTCCCGCATCCCTACTTTCCTCGAACACTTCTGTTCATGTAGAGTTAAAACACGTATTTTTTTCCACTGATTTTAAAAATTTAATGACTGGAATAAAATTTATATTCAGTAAAACGAGATTTATAAAATTGGACTCCCCCCCCCCCATCTCCTCTAGATTTTTGAGTGATCAGTATTTTAAATTAGTTTTGCGTACATTCACATTTTAAAAGCAGTTTTATGAAATACATTTTCCAGTTGATTTAAAGACTTGGATGTGAAGTTCCTGATGTATGGTGGATGTTAGGGTGAGTGGAGGTAGTTAGTCGAGCGGTTGGGTCTGTGTAACTTCTCGTCATTTGGTCTACCCCAACCCTTACAAAGACAGTGTTACGCTACATAGGTCTCGTTAATTCTATTAAATGTCTTTAGCAACAGGTGAACTTTACTGCATCTGTTTTGTTGTATGAGTGCTTTAGACGTGGACTCTGCATGTTCGCTTTTGAATGGTCTTTTCTGTTTAGTGTTGGAATACATGTTTGTTGGGGTGTAATGAAGTATTGAAGGCTTTGTGAAGGATGGATATGTTAAGATTTAGTTTATAGGTATTGATTGCTTTGGTGGGGAATATGTGGAGGTTTAGTGTAAAGGTATGGGGAGGTTTAGTGATGGGTATGGGGAGGTTTGGTGTAAGGGTATGGGGAGGTTAGGTGTAAGGGTATGGGGAGGTTTGGTGTAAGGGTATGGGGAGGTTTGGTGTAAGAGTATGGGGAGGTTTAGTGTAAGGGTATTGGGATGTTTGGCGTAAAGCTTTGGAGAAGCTTGGTGGATGGGTATAGGAAGGTATGGTGTAAGGTTATGGGGAGGTTTGCTATAAGGGTATGGGGAGGTACAGTGTAAGGTTATATTCCGGTATTGTGCATTGTGCGATGTCGGAAAGTTGAGTTGCTAACGGGGGGGGGGGGGGGAGAGGGCTATGTGGAGATTTGTGGTATGAGTAAATGCAGATTTGATAAAGGCTGTAAGATATACGGGTGAGTGATGAGTACGTCATAAGTATGATCATGCTCAGCTTACAGCCCCACGGGACAGAACTGTTGTTTTAAACAAATTGTTCTCGGCTATGCAAACATCGTCTAGACGATTCCCGTTTACTGTCTGTAAACGCTGGGAAGATTGGGGGATTGGTGTTTCATTTCTCTGATCCTAGCAGCCATCCATACATGACGTCACACATTTATAGATCTAGCTTATATTACCCCACATCCAATCCATACGTATATGCCAAACTTTAAAACTTGAACCCGTGTTTTAGAATGCCAGTAAACATTGTACATCACTTTCCCCCATCTTCAATAACTCTAAATATGACGTCGATGATCGCGTTCTTCGCATGACGTCACATTTACCACCCCACCCCCTTCCCCAAAATAACCAACTTTAGTATGAACACCCCTTAGGTCTGTGACGTCACTTGCGGAGATCTCCCCCCCATCTCCAAACGACAGGCCTCAGAAGGTTGTTGTCCTTGGTGTACCAGTTCTCTGATCTCGTCATACTTATTACCCCACTCCCTTCCCCAAAGTAACCAAATTTAAGTTTACCCCCCCCCCCTAGTTGTGACGTCACTTGCAGACATATCCCCACCCCCAAACTTGAAACGACAGACCTCAGAAGGTTGCTGACCTTGGTGTACCTCTTCTCTGATCTCGACCAAGTCTCGATGGTGTCAGACGAGAGCGAGATATGACGTAATGTTTTCCTTGTTCAATCAATACGCTTCACCAAGGACATAAAAGTTCTATAAATATAAAACAGCGATTAAAATGTCGCCACAACGTGCCGCGCTGAAATTAATCATAAAACCTGCAAGTGGCTTGTAAAAAAACGATACACCGACCTTGTTCTTTGAGTGTGACCTGTCGTTAATTTATCCCAAGATAAACGGGCTGGGAGCTCTTATTGTCTCCAAACTACATGAAAACTATTCTTCTTTACGCAACACTGTTAGCTACTAAATGATGGATCCCATCTTAGATTTGTTCTTAAAGGGGGGGGGGGGGGTGGTCCATACATGACGTCACATTCGAGGGGGGGGGAGGGGGGGGTCCGTAAGTTTGCGACGTTGTGTGATGAGAGGGGGGGGGATTCAGATGGTGTGGCGTCACACTTTTGTATTATAAAAAAGCAATGTTAAAAAACGAATTTTAGCCGTTATTTCGCGTTTTATAAAACTGTTTTAATAAATTGTAATAGTAATTGATTAAAATACTCTATGTTGAGAGAGTTCAGACAAGATTTTGGAAAAAAATATCGTGTTGTAAAGGAAAATTCAACTGCAATTTTGAAGGGGCTTGTAGGCTGAGGTGTGACGTCATTTTAGTGTGTGGGGGGGGGTGTGGTCTGGCTTTTTGTGAAGGAGGGGAGGGGGGGAGGTAAAATTCGTTAAAAAAAAGCATAACGTCATTTATGGATGACCCCTTAACACTTGATCACTCCACACCATTTAATATGTAAATCAAAACAAAAGAAAAACATTTCTTAAAAGCCGTGTTGCTGGTGTGGAATAACAAGACTGTTGTATTGAACATGTAGGTATAGGTAACCTCTTGAACACGTCGCACGTCCTGGTGTAAAACATTTCTTCTTTAACAAACTGTGGACCTACATGCCTCGAAGGATACTTTAGTTCTATTCATAGGATATTTCAAATAATATTTGGTTTGTTTAGATCAGGGGTCTCCAAACTTTTTAGTCCGATAGCCGCATTAACTATCAAATTTTAGTTCGGGGGCCAGTTTCTTCCAGGCATGTCTTTGATTTTTCTGCGCAAAGTTCCTCAGCCATCACCAATAAACGTGGACAAAAAGATCTCCGCGGGCCGGATGAGAAAACCTCGCGGGCCGCATTCGGCCCGCGGGCCGTAGTTTGGAGACCCCTTGTGTAGATGGTAGACAAAAGAAACACCGAAAAACATGTTTAATTAAAACACGAATTGTGAAAGTGAGAGTTTAGAAGTTATAAATTTTCTTACACAATATTCACACAGTAACAGGTATATATGTGATGTGCCTCATATAGACCAATGGTTCTTAACCTTTATGTAGGTTCCAAACCTCGCCAGTTTCATATGCGCATTCACCCAACCCTTCTTAATAGTTCCATCGTCCGCTCTGGAAAAAAAATCCGATCGGGTGTGTGTCTTGACCTCAGCCGAACTCCTGAAATTGACTTACCTAACCTCTGGGGTTCGATCGAACCATTGAATCCCATTTTTTTGTTTTGTTTTAATTTTTAAAAAAACCTGTTCGTATATGTCAGCGTTCTTCTGTTAAAATGCTTCTCTGTTTTAAACAAGTTTTGAAACGGTTTTGTTTATTTGTTAAACTACTAAATCTAGAATTTCTTCTGCTTTGTTGACACCCTTTTAAAATCGTAAGGTAGTAGATACCCGGATATTACGTGACGTGTCATGGCGGAGCTTGCCTTGGCAACCGTGAGTTGGCACCACAGCAACCGCTGACTCCATCTTAACATCAAGTGGTGTAACATCACGTGGTGTAACATCACGTGGTTTAGCTCGACCTGAAAGCACTCACACGATTTAACCTTTGGGTGCAGAAGATGGTTTGTGTTTGTGGCGACTGAGACGTCCACAGGGGCCTTTAAACGATCGCGTCCATCGTAAAATGGAAACTCTGGCGTTTTGTAATGGTCCCCTGCTGACAATGATTGGGTCTTAAATTTCAATGTACTTAGGCTAGAGAAACATAACAAAGTAGAGCGTAAATGTCTTTTTAAACGATATAATGTTGGTGCTGTAAACAACATGTTTTACTGTCCAAATTTCAATGTACGTAGGCTAGAGAAACATAACACAGTAGATTTTAAATGTTTTTTAAAACGATATAATGTTGGTGCTGTAAACAACATGTTTTACTGTCCAAATTTCAATGTACGTAGGCTAGAGAAACATAACAAAGTAGAGCGTAAATGTCTTTTTAAACGATATAATGTTGGTGCTGTAAACAACATGTTTTACTGTCCAAATTTCAATGTACGTAGGCTAGAGAAACATAACAAAGTAGAGCGTAAATGTCTTTTTAAACGATATAATGTTGGTGCTGTAAACAACATGTTTTACTGTCCAAATTTCATTGTACGTAGGCTAGAGAAACATAACAAAGTAGAGCGTAAATGTCTTTTTAAACGATATAATGTTGGTGCTGTAAACAACATGTTTTACTGTCCAAATTTCATTGTACGTAGGCTAGAGAAACATAACAAAGTAGAGCGTAAATGTCTTTTTAAACGATATAATGTTGGTGCTGTAAACAACATGTTTTACTGTCCAAATTTCATTGTACGTAGGCTAGAGAAACATAACAAAGTAGAGCGTAAATGTCTTTTAAAACGATATAATGTTGGTGCTGTAAACAACATGTTTTACTGTCCAAATTTCATTGTACGTAGGCTAGAGAAACATAACAAAGTAGAGCGTAAATGTCTTTTTAAACGATATAATGTTGGTGCTGTAAACAACATGTTTTACTGTCCAAATTTCATTGTACGTAGGCTAGAGAAACATAACACAGTAGAACGTAAATGTCTTTTGAAACAATGTAATGTTGGTGCTGTAATCAAGATGTTTTACTGTCCAAATTTCAATGTACGTAGGCTAGAGAAACATAACACAGTAGAACGTAAATGTCTTTTAAAACGCTGTAATGTTGGTGCTGTAATCAAGATGTTTTACTGTCCAAACTTGTAATACCACCTTAAAATAACTACTTTGTTATTTTAACAAATGTTTTCATCAGATCAGAATCATGAATCGAAGTATTATAACTTATGTTTGTATCTCTATAATTTTTAGAATAACATGTCTGTATTTCTATTGCTTTTAGAATAACATTTCTGCATCTACAAAGCTTTGAGAATAACGTTTTTTTTTCTCCATTTTAACAATTGTCTACACCTAAACGCATTTTTCTCTGCTGTATTGTTTCAATACCAGTTCTCCATGATCGATATTCTTCATTGTATTGATATTCTTGACTTAAAATATAACTTCCGCTTCATTTGTTGTTTTTTTTCCTTGTTATATTTAAAAATTTTGACGATGACTTATTGCCTTTTTTAAGGGGGGGGGGGGGGGGGCTTTAAACCAAAAAATAAAACTCTTCAAATTTTTTTGCGTTTGTTTTTTGGGGGGCATTAAACTAAAATAAAAAACCCACCCAGGCGACTTTACCTTTTTGATGCACATAATTTATGGGTCCCCCACTGCAGAAACAAGATTTATTGCACAACTTTATAGACGCCTTCTATAAAACTCGACAGCCTTGTCTGACAGCAAGGGAGGCAAACAACGACCGCATCCACTCCGGTCTGATCCCAGTGACAGCAGCCGTTAATTAATCATTAATGGCCCGTCTGACGCTCCACCGACACGGCTCTGATTATTCCCGCAGGACACGCTCGGCACTGACGGTGAAAAGGCTCGGAGCTTCCGCCGCGTCAAAACAAAGGGGAGTCAAGCCGTGCGGGAAAATAAAGGGGCATAATCGTTTTCCGCTGCGTCGCAAGTGGGGGGCCTGTTGCATCTGATTAGCAGAGTCGTGTCGACCTCGGTGGTAGTGTGGGGTTCACGTTGGTGTGGCGGCTGGCGATTGTGGTAGTTGATGAAATAAGCGTTGCATTTGCAGTAAACAGGCTTTCTAGTGGAAGTAGAGTAGATGTCAATTTCAACGAAGTCTTGGAAGTCCTTGCGATAGAAGGAACAGAATCTAAAAATGCCTTAGATTTTTTCGTTCGGTTTAAAGTTTTTAAAATGTGATGGTAACATGAGTTATTCTTTCGAACCTGGCGGTCCATGGGGCACACAAAGTAGTTATTTTTATGACATTTAAAGAGATAGTGTGGTCAGCACTGTGCCCAGCCGCCTTTACTTTCCCTAACGTGAGTCAGGTACCCATCAGAGCTGGGTCAACACAGGGACATACTACAGACCCAATTCTCGGATTCGAACACGAAAATTTAAGCAGTTTTGCGATCTACCATCCGACCCCGCCTAATGATTTCCTAATGATACTGAGAGCATTGGTTATATTTTCTACGATGCGTTGAAGTTTTGTTGTCCACGTTCGTAATAACTTTGCACGAATGGTTGTCCTTGTATGCACATTTCGACCTTCCAACAAAAAAAAATAGACTTTAAAACTCGACTCATTAGGTTTTAATTTACTGGGTCCACCCAGCTCATACGGAGTACCCAGCATAGGTTGAATAAAATCTTTCTAGCTTGTCCTTGCCATATAGTAGAGAGTTCTTTACGTCATCACCTTCTCCAGATGGGGAGGGGTGGTGGTGAAGGGGTGGGGTCACTTTCCGCTAACACCAGCAAATTTAACTGGGCCACTCAGCTAGAAATAGTTCCAAACCTTTGAAGTCCATCTACTTTAGAGTAACCAAGACTTAAGCTCGTATTACTTTGGTGGGTTTAAAATCGTGCTAAAAAATTTTACAGCTTAAAATTGCAAGTCTACAAAGCCGGTTTAAGTCTGTGAAAATGTTTTCTGAAATCGTATAAGTACACACGTTACAAAGTAAAAAAAAAATGGTAAGAGAACGCGTATGAATCTTTTGCTTCGATTCCCTAAGTATAGGCAGTCTTTGAAACCAATACTGATGAAGGGGCTTAGACAGCTTTAAAAATATATCTTTGTACTTAGTTTCACATTTAAGTTGATGGGAGTGACTGGTTTTTTTTTCATTTGTAAAGTCAAATTAAGTCTACAATTTACAGACTGTTTTAATTTAGAGAAAAGGCTGATTTCACATTCACGTTTTTTTTAAAAAGATGTATGACGTCATGTTGATAGCATTAAGTTTTTTAAGATATGTGACGTCATGCTATGATATATTAACCTCACACCTATACATGACGTCATGTTGGTAACATTAACTTCACACGTATACATGACCTCATGTTGATCGCATTATGTTTTTTAGAGATGTGTGACGTCATGCTGTAATATATTAACTTCACACCTATACATGACGTTATGTCGACATGACGTCAGGATAATGTACGAGGTCGTGACAATGTATACATGTCGCCAGTGTTATTATTGCCAGCAGGTTGTCGTCAAGACATTTCGCCAACTTGTCTACTCTTCCAGGTCGCATTCACCCGCAACATGTTTCCACTCAATGGCTAGCAACTTCCTGACGCATGATTATGGGGTAGAGGGGTTGGGAGCAGGCGTCGTTACTGAAATAGCAATGTGATTTCTATGTAGAGGGGTTGGAAACAAGCGTCGTTACTGAAATAGCAATATGATTTGTCTGTAGATGTGTACATTGGAAGAAAGCTTCCCTGAAATAGCAATATGATTTTTGTGTAGAGGGGTACATTGGAAGCAAGCGTTACTGAAATAGCAATATGATTTTTGTGTAGAGGGGTACATTGGAAGCAAGCGTACTGAAATAGCAATATGATTTTTGTGTAGAGGGGTACATTGGAAGCAAGCGTTACTGACATAGCAATATGGTTTTTGTGTAGAGGGGTACATTGGAAGCAAGCGTTACTGACATAGCAATATGGTTTTTGTGTAGAGGGGTACATTGGAAGCCGGCGTCATTATTGAAATAACAATATGATTTTTATGCACCTTGTTTGTTCTGACAATGTAGCGTTTAATTAAAGCGCCACACGCCGTCCCATAGAGCAGCGCTAATGACTGGTTTTGATAATGACCTGCTGGTCGGTGACTACGGTTGAGTTGGTTTTAATAACACTAAAAGTATTTAGAGGGAGGGGAGGGGTCGAGTGGGGGGGGGGGGGGGGGTTGGGTGAGCATTGGAAATCAATGTGATCAATAACGTTAATTTAAAACAAAGTTAATGGCTCCTTGTAGTTTTATGCCAATACTTCCATTGTATTCGTATTACGTTTCGCTTAACTTCTGAAAAAAATAAATGTTATTTTCTATTCGTTAAAGTATGACAGAAATTGTAATAAAGATTAACACATTGTTTTCTTTTTAATTAACAATGATAAAATAAGCGATGAAGTCAACTTTATAGTTTTCTGATAATCATGATAAGATTAAATAATGCGTATTATGGCAACTAAAATTTATTGTATAAAAAAAAAAGAAACAGAAAAAAAAACAACCCTAGAAATAAAACATCGTTTAATGAGGTTTCTTCTGTTAACAAGAAAAAAAAAATCCTTTGTATTTTTTATAACCTAATCACAAAAATGCATCAAGTAGCTTTTAAATATTTCATGCTCTACCGATCATTTTTCCAGTCTCAAAAAGGCCACACACAAAAGGCTTCTGTCTAGACTGGTCCTAGTTGATGTGTTTCTAGTAGTCAGGTTTTTTTCTCCTTTAAATAAGCCTTCAATTTCCGTCAGACTTGCTGGATTGTGTCTTGTATTCCGCGCCTTTTGTCATGTCCTTAGTGTGGAGGGTGGAGAGTTCTTTAGAGTGAAAACAAAAAAATGTTCTTGAGTCTCTTTTGTTAACTCATGACGTCTACTACACGGATGGATGATTAGAGAACTACTTCTTTGGTCGCATGATAAATGGAGTAATGTATATTTCAGAGGTTCTAAAATATTATGGGGTCGAGTCGGTTAAGCTCGTGGTTGCTAAACCGAAAAGTCTCCAGTTCAAACTCCAGTTTTTTCCCCTCGGGCAGATGAGGCTTGGTAGCTGGGGACAGCCACTCTTCTAGGAGAGAGAACTCCAAAATCCAACAACTGCTGCCTTGTAGCTTTTTCTTAGTTGGACGAAAGCTATGGAAGCAAATCCTAAAAGAAATGCAGGCTGAAATCGGAGTCAATGGCCTCAATGGCGCTTAACCAGTTGACACGTACCGCTTAATTGTGTTGGAGGGGATCCCTTCCAACACTAAAATTAAGAACGAAGAAGAAGACCAATACATTGTTATGGGGGCTAGATTCTTTTATTTTATACGTCTATTTTTAAAACCCATTTTTTAAAAGCTAGATTCTACAAGCCCTTGTTAAACAAGCCAACCTTTAAAGTACTATGCAACTTGTTGGGTGGGCATCGTACTTTGATCCACTGATAACTAGCCTACTTATTCTGGCCTACTTATTCTAGCCTATTTATCCTAGCCTATTTGTGATGTATGCTATCGAAGTTAAGCTTTGTTGAACAGAAACCCACCCAACCATCACCATCAAATCTAGCCATGCGGAAACAGTGTGGTTACTGTAACATTGGACGATCTGAACGAAATACTAAACCTCCTACTTCCCGTTAAATACCTTGTTAACTACCCTTTAACTACCCTCTTAACTACCCTGTTAACTACCCTCTTAACTACCCTGTTAAAGTAAGGATTCCTCTTTAGACCAGGGGTCGGCAACCTGCGGCTCGCGAGCCGCATGCGGCTCTTTTGATATAAGTTTGCGGCTCTCCAGCTCCTTGCACAAACACTAATAATCTTAACACAAAAATAAAATATTTGAAATAAAAAAATGTTAGTGGCTCTTTAAACCAGGGAAATTTTGAAAATTGTAGCTTTTGGCTCTTCCGCTTCAAAAGGTTGCCGACCCCTGCTTTAGACCAAACGATCCATTGGGAAGATGAAGTGGAGTTCACATGTTTATTGATCTCGGCATATAAAGGGATAATGTAACTACTCTGTTAACTACCCTAGACAGTTTTTTTTTCTGCTAACTAGCGAGGGACATTACAGAAACAATACATGTAAAGTGTTCTTCAATGATCGGCCAAAAAATAATTAAAACGTTATTATTATTCCTACACAATCGACGAATGATTCGTCAAGTTTAGCTTTGCTTTCTTTTATTGATTACGTCATTTAAACAAAAACCACATTTAGTTGTTCTATGTGGTTCGTCATTTTTAGCTTTGCTTTCGTTGATTAATTAATTAAACACGTCATTTAAACAAAACCACACTGAAATGCTTTATATAGTTGTACAAGGCAAGCGCAAAAGCCGATCAGTTATCGAGACTTATCCATGTATGTTATATCCCTAATCCATGTATGTTATATCACTAAGCCACTCTCCATCAACCCACCCCCGCGATTATCTATGATTATCTCTCCCTTATGTTTATTAGTTTATCCCAGTCTCAAGAGGTACGGAATAAGCCGATAGATTCATATACTCAACCCCTGACAAAGCTTGGATGAATTATTTATATCGGCTATAAGTCTGTGTCGCTAAAACGGTCTGTGTTTCTTTTAATGTCAGTTGACAACTGTCTCCGATATACGTTCAGTAAAATGTTTTTGACATCATATATTTTGCACAACAAAGAAAGAAGTTTCAAATTACGTTTGTGTTCTGTATAAGTCCATTGTATAAGCAGTGTGTAGAGTCGACAGCGATATGAATTGCTATATTTATGTGAAGGATTTTCAACAATAAATTCTCTTGGACAATAGCCATACTGATAGCTGTATATTTCCAGTCGTCGTGTAATTATAAGCCTTCACATTGCATTTATAACCTATACCCACGTACACATACTTAATTCCTTTACATATATCACACACCCATCTGATTACACACGAACTCACAATATACGTACACACCTGAACATAACATGCATAAACTCATCTCACCTTTCAAGTATGCATCTAAACGCATACATATATGGAACGGCGTAATCGGGAGGTAGAGCACACGACTACTAACCCGAAAGTTACGAGTTCAGATCCCGGACAACGCCGAAGAACATCCCTGAGCCAGTCCAGGTTAAATGGGTACTTTTACTCGTATTAGGGAAACAATAAATTTAAGGGCATACATATAAAATGGGTAACTTACTTGTATTAGGGAAACAACAAATATAAGGGCATACATATAAGTGGGCACTTTACTCGTATTAGGGAAACAATAAATATAAGGACATACATATAAAATGGGTACCTTAATCGTATTAGGGAAACAATAAATATGAAAGCATACATATACAATGGGTACAGGGGTCGGCGTGGTCGAGTCGGTAAAGCTCATGGTTGCTAAACCGAAAAGTCTCGAGTTCGAACCCTCGGGCAGATGAGGCTCGTTAGCTGGGGACAGCCACTCTTCTAGGAGAGACAACTTCAAAATTAAACAACTGCTGCCTTGTAGTTGTTCTTGGTTGGACAAAGGCTATGGAAGCAAAAATCCAAAAAGAAAAGCAGGCTGAAATCGGAGTCAATGGCCTCAATGGCGCATAAACAGTTGACACGTAACGCTTAATTGTGTTGGAGGCGTGGTCGAGTCGGCAAAAAAGCTCATGGTTGATAAATTCGAACAAAGTCTCGAGTTCAAACCCACTGGCAGATAAATCTCGATCCCCTTCAACACTAATAATTAAGAACGAAGAAGAAGAAGACAATGGGTACCTTAATCGTATTAAGGAAACAATAAATATAAGGGCACACATATAAAATGGGTACCTCACTCGTATTATAAATATTAGGGCATACATATAAGTAAGCACATTGTTTGGCAGGGTCATTGAAGTATCCGGACTCTACTTCATCTACCCTACACACCCATACACATGCATTCACCCCAGCATACACATACCACTTTGCTATTCCCATTCCCGTTTTGCTCTCTGCACGTTGTCGCCACTGTGTCCGCGTCACACAGCGCCATATCGCATGCGCGCGGAGAAGGTCACGTGAATAATTCAACGGTCACAAGTGTGAACGTGCCATCTGAACTTTGGGCTTGATGCTCACGCTGGCATACGCATGCGCATTGCATCGACTTCCGCTGTTAGGTGCGCGTCACACCACGTGGTCTGGCATTGAACATCTTTTATTGGTTGCTACATTAGACATCCGCTACCGGGCGGGGTAAGCTGTGTTTGGCGAGTTCAAAGGTCATTTTGTCCACTGAATTTTGACACTGCGAACGTCGTGTTAACAACCTTTTTGAAAACATGCAATCAGACAACACACTTCATACATCCATCAAGATTAGTGTATATATGTATATATATGTATATATATATGTATATATATATATATATATATATATATATATATATATATATATATATATATATATATATATATATATATATATATATATATATATATATATAAACAAATACACGATCTAAGTTTAACTGTATTTTTTATTGACACTAAGCTAAATCCATTTATAAATTATATTACTTTGGGGGTATAATTTTCGGCATTTATGTGACGATATATAACGTGTAGTAAAATTCTTTAATTACTGCAACATCATTTATAAATATTCCCTCAGCGATACATCTATAAAGTAATGCGGTTATTCGGTAATAATGTTTTTAAATAACGAATCTGCCTCAACACGCGCAACATATTTTATGTTTAAAGATAATTTAGCTGTTGACAGCTATTCAATCATCACTTAATGAAATATGCCGGCTAACCTTCCAGCCATATTAACAGTTGTCAAAAAACGAAGTACACAGTAGTACAATGACCGCACACGTAATAATAAAACACATTATTATGAAACCACAGTGTTAATTTTGAGGTTGTAGAAATTATTAATTAAAAAATAATTACCGAGTTGAAATCGTAGTAGTAAAGATTTAATGTCAAATTCTGTTTTTATGTTTATAAACTGCAAACATCCTGTTTTATTAGATTAATCTGTCGAAACAGGTTTTTATATTGCCGTTTTTTTTAACTTTGTGTTTTATTTTAATTCAATGGATTAACTTATCAAATGTGGATATTGGATCTGATAATAATTATAAGATGTTGTTTGGTGATGTGGGTTTTGAGTGTGGAATTTGAGATGGGCGAATCAGTCTTAGTCTTATGGAGCTTTATGAAAAGAGATTCACTTTGTGTTTGTGTATGTGTGTGTGTGTGTGTGTGTGTGCATCACTGTGTATTGCGTGTATTTCTGTTTGTACGTTTTTCTGTGTATTTGGATGTTTATGTGTGTTGTGTGTGGTATATTTAATTGTGTGTAATAAATGTGTATTTGTTTGGGTGTATACATTTCTTGTATCTGTTTCGGTGTTAATGTGTTTTGTCTACCTGTATTTTCTGGTGTCTGTATGTGTATTTATGTGTGTATGTGTGTGATTGTGAGAGTGGGGATGAGCGAGTCTGGGGTCTAACGAGGGGTATTGTCAAACCACTCGATAAACTGACCCTCGCTATAATGCCCGCATCAAATCTGAGCGCAATGTATTGGCCAAGCTTAACGTGAATCGGCCGACATTTGAACAGCAACTGGGGTCAATAATTATTACGCTTTGGTGGATTAGGTTTTATTGCGATCAATTGCACGATTTATCTTTCGTTATAGACTTTTTCTTCTTATTCAACACGCTATATCTGTACTTATGGTAGCTATACATACACGTTTACAAAATGGCATAATGGAAATGCGAATATTAACATAAGGTGTTCCTTTAATTATTTCTGAAAATAAACAAAGCAGCTGGTTATTAGCAGTGTTTAGTTTCTATTTGTTTGAATCACGAGCTGATTAGTGCTTTTTGTTTTCTTATAATTATGCGTGTTATGACTTAGTCAGTTCTATATCAAGACTGATATGTGTTTTAATATGCTCTGGATAAAGTCTAATATTCCTTAGCCAGTTTTGTATACTATTTAATATGCTCTGGATAAAGTCTAATATTCCTTAACCAGTTCTGTATACTATTTAATATGCTCTGGATAAAGTCTAATATTCCTTAACCAGTTCTGTATACTATTTAATATGCTCTGGATAAAGTCTAATATTCCTTAACCAGTTTTGTATACTATTTAATATGCTCTGGATAAAGTCTAATATTCCTTAGCCCAGGGGTCGGCAACCTTTTGAAGCAGAAGAGCCAAAAGTTACAATTTTCAAAATTTCCCTGGTTTTAAAGAGCCACTAAAATTTTTTAAGTTCAAATATTTTATTTTTTTATTAAGATTATTAGTATTTGCGTAAGGAGCTTGAGAGCCGCATCTTGATATCAAAAGAGCCGCATGCGGCTCGCGAGCCGCAGGTTGCCGACCCCTGCCTTAGCCAGTTCTGTATACTATTTAATATGCTCTGGATAAAGTCTAATATTCCTTAACCAGTTCTGTATACTATTTAATATGCTCTGGATAAAGTCTAATATTCCTTAGCCAGTTCTGTATACTATTTGTACCACACAGTGTAGTTAATTCCTGGTCTTTGATGCATCGCTTCACTCGACTGCGCTTATCGCTTCACGTCACCCCTTTCTTCTTTCACCGTTTACAGAGTGCGTGTGTATAAAATTCGTTCAAATGTCAACATTAACGAAACATTACAATTGTAGGTTTAGATAATTTTGATTTGCCTCTTCTGACTCAGCACACTTTTTCTAAAACTGTTTTATGGGGTTATAACAATAAATCTGTGTGTAGACCTACTTAGAAAATGAACATTTACAAACTTACAATTCAAGTGTTAAGAAATCTTTATGTTGTTGTGGTAGGATTCGATTTGCACCGCAAACACCTTGCCAGGTGCAAGTTATCAACAGTGTAAAAAACAACAACAAACAAAGCATATGGTAAGCCTGTAAGCCAGTATGGAAACGGTGGAGGAGGGTATGGGGTGGTAGGGGAGGGGTGTAAGAAGTTTAGAGCTATTGAATTATAAGCAGGCTTAGGAAAATAATACTTGTAAAGTTTCCTAGTGTATGGTTTATGTTTTCCATTGCACACTTCGAAAACGGTAAATAATAAATACATAAAAACGTTTATAATATTACACGCTTTTATAAATGCACTAAAAAGAAAAAAATAATACAATTTTAATTAAATATAAAATAATTTTTTGTTTTCCATTACACACCTCGAAAACGGCAAAAAAGAAGAACGGTGAAATTATTACTATTAATTATTATATAATATAATTAAACTGTAATGATAATCAATGTTTAAAATTAATCAACCGTAGGCTTCAATACAGTTTTGTCTGCATGAAATGTTGAACATAATATTATTTCGTTTTCGTTTTTTTTTCTTTCACAGATGTGTGGAAAGTTTAAATTGAAGGAAGCGTCGTTGCCATGGTGAGGAACTCGGCGTCAAAATGGCCGCCACGAATGCTGCGCATACCGATGGTGCGTCGGTTTCTGGTTCTGCTGGCGGTGCTGGGCGTGTTGTGGTCGTTCACGTTTGTCAACATCTCGCTGGTGTTCAACCAGAGCCAGACACGTAGCAGTCACGAGGTCAAGGTCAGTTGTGTTTGTTTTGGTGTCGTCTTCGTCTTGGTCGTCGTCTCCACCCTGCTCCGCCCTGCTCCGCCCCCAACAACTTCTGATAACTAACGGCGTGTTAATTAGTGTCACGTTGCACTAATTACTCTTGTTTAAAAAAGATGAGCATTGAAGTTTTTTTTTCCCCATTTGTTAAGATTAACAAGAATAGACACAGAAAATAGATGACAAGTTTTGTTTCAAAAAATTAAAACACCAAAAAACACAATACAGCCATCTCTGCCTAATTTATCGATTTCCAGTAAAAAAATATAAAAACTAGGATACATAGTTATTTATAAAATTATCTCGAGGCAACAAATTATATATATATATATATATATATATATATATATATATATATATATATATATATATATATATATATATATATATATATAATTACGTTGTGATAATTTGGCTTTTTTCGTAGCTACGAGCAGCCTAGTTTCAAATTACAATTTGTCCATTTCGATTTTACAAAATCATAGGTAGCCGATTATCATCATTATGCTGATAGGTTAGAATCGAAGCCGAACTAGGATTGAAGCGATTATTACGGAAATTCTGACCTTTTGTTACTAAACAAATATTTTGGGACAGTCAGCCCAGTATAATTTTAAGCCCTCCCCCCCCCCCCCCCGCCTATCTGTTTCGTTCATGTCATTTTTAGTGTAAGTGTGAAGGCTTGGAATACGATCTTTAGGTCAGGCTCATAATTATGATTACGGCAAGGTTTAGAACAAGGTTTGAGTGAGTATTTAAACTAAAAAAATCGTTAGTTAAGTCATGCTAACATGAACTAGAAATAAAATTAGAAAATTTATCTGGCTGGTTAGCTGGGGACAGCAACTCTTCTAGGAGAGACAACTCCAAAATGAAACAATTGCTGCCTTATAGTTTGTTCTTGGTTGGACAAAGGCTATGGAAGTAAATCCAAAAAGAAAAGCAGGCTGAAATCGGAGTCAATAGCTTCAATTGCTCATAACCAGTTGACACGTAAACTTAATTGTGTTGGAGTAGATCCCTTCCAACACTGGAATTAAGAACGAAGAAGAAAAAGAAGAAGAAAATGTATTAGTTTAAGAATCGATTTGTTTTTCAGGCATATCTGCAAGGGGGGGGGGGAAGGGGCACTGTATCCTTTGAAACACGTTCACTACACTCACCACCCAGCCCCCCCACCCTTTCCCCCCTCCTCTTCCTTAGACGTAATGAAAAAAAATACATATTTAAACAGAAAATAAATACTTTTACCATTGTCCGGAAGTTATTTCCTGGAAGTTAATCAATGCCACGCCCCCCCCCCTTCCCCCATATTCCTTGGTCAATATATCTTTAAATGATATTATATGCTGATAGTTTTTTTCCCGTACAATGTGTATGTTATTGTTAGATTCACTATATTGCTATGGTTTAGGCAGTGAGCTCTAATGTTAGGGTACCGACATAGGTTTCCGTAATTTAAATACATAGCATAATATATTGCTGTATCTCCTTTTTCCCCCTACACCTCCCCCTTTCCTCTCATATACCCTCCCCTCTTCTTCCCTCCCCCCATCTGTTTTGGATGTCTGGTACACGTGTTTCTCTGTCGTTGGCAGCAGATGGTAGGCCTAATGTTCACTTTACACCTCGGTCATGTGATCTGCTCTCACTCAACATTGTAAGGTGATCTTCAGCACAGGAGAGCAGCAAATTGTTACATGAAAGTTAAAGTATTACTAAAGCTTACGCACGAAGCTATTCCCCGCTTCGGCTTTGAATTTTAAACACATACAAGAAAAAAAATGTTTAAAAGGAAAAATAAATAAATAAAAAGTTCAAATGTAAAATTCACGATTTTTTCAAGTCAGCGTAAAATGATCATGTTTGTTTGAAGAAAGGGAGATAAAAGAACCGTGTTTAAAAATGTATACAGTCGGCGTGAGTCAGTAATGGAACAATGGCTGAGGGGATGTCGCAATCGTTAATTCTCTTCTCTGTACGTTCAGAAACATTTGGGCGGACACATCGCTCGCGACATGGATAGGCACGTGTGTAATTTTAATTTAATCTTTGAAGAACACATGGAAAGTTAGGCCACGCCTCAACATAAATAGATCGTTTGACTAACTTGAGTTATTTGAAATTCATCGAATCACCGGTGTAGTTAATTTGTAGCGCCTTAAAAAAAACAACCCATCTGAGAACAGTTAATTACATCATTATTATAAACACAAGTGTCTTTACACACACACACACACACACACACACACACACACACACAGCTGTTTTCAAACTTTTTGGTACCGTGTTCTCTTTTACGAAAACATGGCATCACGCCCCCCCCCTTCACATTTACGTGTAACGAAAGCACATTATATATAGGCCTATATATATATATATATATATATATATATATATATATATATATATATATATATATATATATATAGGCTATATATAGGCTATATATATATACATACATACATACATACATACATACATACACACACACACACACACATATATATATATTATATATATATATATATATAATATATATATATATATATATATATATATATATATATATATATATATATATATATATATATATAACAAAAAGCTAGCTGTAGTGCTTTGACAAGTGAAATATTTGTTGAGCTGGACCAACCAGTATTTCAAGTAGGGGAGACAAATACGGATGAAAACAATTTAATCATGACAGTCAAGAAAACAACGGCAATTTCCTAATTTTCTTGTCTTTTCTGACATTGTTCACTTGTCCACTAGACCTCAACACTCAAAACATTTCCACACTAAAAAAAAAAAAAAAGAACGATGAATCGGAGATGTTAAAAAATCTGGCCAAGAAAATGTCTGGCATTAGTGGGAGAATCCGAACAGACATATTGGTGCGTCCTAACTCGCCCCCTCATCGTTCATCGTCTAGAACAATTATTTCAATTAAGCTGTCTAGACATCACAAGAAACGGATTTTCTGCGCAGTCAATAACACAATAGCAGAATCAATGCGTAGAGCGGCTCAAAGTGGTATTGTCCCATGTCCTATTTTATTCTTCATTCTTGGAGATTTTAAAGGGCTGTAATTAAACAAAGCTCCAGATTTATTAATAAATAATAATAGTAATGGATTTTTGAATGGTCTTTGTCTTTTAGTTTTAAATATAATTAATTTTAAAATGTATAAAAAATGTTGGCCTATTTTAAAAACTTGCAGAATGGAAAACAAACTTTATTAACCCTAATAAGAATAATTGTGACAAATGACATTTCCAATTAAGGTTGTAATTAGAAGACAAAGATACTACATCAAATTATAAAAGCATTTTTTAAAAAAAATCGATTTTTAAATTAACATTTGAATTGAGTTAACTTTTGTAACATTTTGGTTTGTGTTTAGAGAAAACGGAAAAATAATTCTGGCTATTAGATCTGTATTATATACAGTTCAAACAAAATCAAATAATAAAAAGATTAACAACATACAATTTTTATTAACATATAACTTAATTTATATTTAAATAAACATAATCAGACTGTTATAAATGGTTCAGATTTTATATAGTCAGAGATGCTGGTTTACAGTTTTTAAATTCTGGCTTATAAACATTAATTTTGGGGTCGGCATAGGCGAGTTGTTAAGGATCAGGGTTGCTAAACTGAAAAGTCTCGAGTTCAAACCCTCAGAGGGATGAGCCACTTGTCTAGGAGATACAACTCCAAAATCAAACAACTACTGCCTTGTAGTTTGTTCTTGGTTGGACAAATGCTATGGAAGCAAATCGAAAAGAAAAGCAGGCTGAAATTGGAGTCAACGGCCATATATGGCGCATAACCAGTTGACACGTAACGATTAATTGTGATGGAGGCGTGGTCGAGTCGGCAAAAAGCGCATGGTTGTTAATTTTGAAAAAGTCTCGAGTTCAAACCCTCTGGCAGATAAAGCTCAATTCCTTCCAACACTAAAAATTAAGAACGAAGAAGAAGAAAACATTAATTTTGAAGACTGGGGTAAATTTGTTTGCTATAATATGTGTGTTAGAATAATAAGGTTTAATTAGGTATTGTTCTGTGTTTTAGGCAGAGATTGTACAGCTGAGTGAGGAATACATTAAAGCTTTAGCCAAGGAAAATGGGAACATTGTGGATGGGCCTTATGCTGGAAGGTTTACAGCTTTTGGTTAGTAACTCTTGATACAATTCTGTTTATTATTTTTAGAATGTTTACAGTTTTTGGTTAAAAACTCTTGATAAAAGGATGTTTCTTAATTTTAGAATGTTTACAGCTTTCGGTTAGTAACACTTGATAAAAAGATGTTTCTTAATTTAAGAATGCTTACAGCTTTTGGTTAGTAACTTCTTGATAAAAGGATGTTTCTTAATTTAAGAATATTTACAGATTTTGGTTATTAACTCTTGATACAATTCTTAATTTTAGAATGTTTACAGCTTGTAGTAAAAGATAACTAATAAATTAAGAAGTACAGGTGTTGGTAAAGCATTTTAATTCTGTATATTTTGATAGTTTTGTTAAAAAAATACTATTTCATAGACAAGAAAAATGTATCTTTTATGTTGCATATCTTAATTTTTTTTGCAAACATCATTTTTTGGGATCAATAATCAGTAATTATTCAAATGTAACTTGCAAAATCTATTGATTATAGCATTATAAAGTCTTATGATTTATGTTTATATAAAGCAGTTACCGTTATTGAATAAATTGAATTAACAAATTGAATTGAATTGAAGGTGTGGAGGTGCTGTTTATCATTGCATCAATCATTTTTTGTTTCCTCTTGTAAAAACTGTTACACACTGAAAGGTAACCTCTGCTTTCATGCCACACCTGGTTGCCATGAAGACGCCACATTGTTCCAGGTTGTTCAGTGGCGCCATCTGTGTTTAACCAACAGGTGAATGTTCCCTGTGTCTGTTAGTACACACAGAATCCAAAGTTGTAAACAGATTAAAGTTTTCACCTGAGAGTAAACACATAACACTTATTATAAACAAAGCACTCTATCACCTTAACTGAAATATAAAACTGGCAATAAAAAATATATATCTTATTCTTTCTTCTTAAATGTGTCATTTAGAGGATCATGCAAGATGAACTCTGTAGACAAACTACACAGTAGTCTGGAACTCAGCAAGCACTAACTCACCTCCTGTAAATTTTTCTCAGATTCTAGACTGTCTGGTGGTGCATTCTTGTAGAACATGTTCTGTGTTTTCTGGGGACCTTATCAAAAGGACATGTGTTGGGAACTCCATCTTTCATCTTGTAAAACATGTGTGCATCATCCTATTGTAGCCTGTTTCTAGTATGTAGATTACACTTTGTTACAAAGACATCTTTTTACTACAACTGAAATTTAAAACAGACATTTAAAAAAATTATTTTTTTCATATTCTTTATTCATAAATATAACATTTAAAAAACATACAACTTAGTAGACACACTCAGCCACTTATTTCTTGTACTCCTATTCAATTTGTATTTGGTGAAGTTTATGTGGTGCTAAATATGTCTTGCAGCCCATACGCTGTATGTTCAGGATCATACCACAAGGGCATGTTCCAATGGCCACTCTCAACTTCTAGGTCATGTGTACCTCATCCTGTTGTAACATGTTTCTAGCCTGAAGATTACTCTGGTCAGCATGTCAGCATTGTAGTAGAATAAAAATACTGTATACCTGTTACGTTATATTTCTTGATTTATTCTTATAATTTTCATTCACCCTTTTTGGCCATATGAGACTAAATAGCTGGGGACAGCAATCTATCCTGGGGAGAAAACTCTAAAATCAAACAACTGCTGCCTTGTAGTTTGTTCTTAGTTAGACAAAAGCTTTGGAAGCTAATCCAAAACGAAAAAAGAAAAGCAGGTCGAAATCAGAGGCAATGCCCTATATGCCGCATAACAAATTGTCAATAATACTTAATTCTGTTGGAGGAAATCCCGTCCAACATTACAATTACGGACAAAGAAGAAGATTCACTCTTTCATGTTTAAATGCTTTACATGTTTTTTATAATTGAATTTGCCCACAGATCTGAAGAAAACTATAGCTGTGTTGTTGGAGTCTATGTTAGCCAGGATAAACCGCTTAGAGTATTTTGTCAACAATGTCACAAATGGTTCCTTGTTCAATGACAACTCCACCCTCAGTGCCCAGTTCCCTCCCATCTGGGATGCCAAGAAAGGCCCAGCCTTGTCTGCACAAGGTTAGGATTGTCTCCCCCTAGCTCTTTGTTGTCAGAAAACAGTTTGTGTAATAGGGCTGGTAAGTAGGTCACCAACCAGTTCTACAGCTCCATAAAAACTTGCATGAGCCATAGAACTGGTTGGTGACCTACTTACCAGCCCTATTGTAGTAACACTTGACTGTATAGCCTCTAACAGTAAAAGAGCAGTCAGTTTAAAACTTTTAATGTAACTTGTGATGTTTATTTAAATCTAGGCTAGCCTTAAACCTTACCCAAAAAATTAAACAAAAATATCCAGCATTGAGTTAATGTTACTTTTTTATGTAGCTCTTCACTGGAAATATTTTCATAATCTGTAATTAGCTTAACAGTATGATTCAATGCATTATTATTAAACAGAGATAATTGGAGTAGTTAAATAACAAAGATAAACTTGAAGCATTTCTAAATTATGTAAATGGAGAAATTGACGGTGCTAATTTTTAGGATTTTTAAAAAAAAATCACTTTATGGTTTAAAAATGTTGTCGTCAACTTTTGTTTAGATCTGATGGTTTAAAAATGTTGTCATCAACTTTTGTTTAGATCTGCTGCAAGGGAAGTCTGAGAAGTGTGCCAATTGTTAGGATTATAAAAAAAAATATACTTTATGGTTTAAAAATGTTGTCGTCAACTTTTGTTTAGATCTGCTGCAAGGGAAGTCTGAGAAGTGTGAGCTGTCTGATGAAGACAAAGTACATTATCCCCATTGTCCTCAAAAGATTGAGGTAAGCATTGCCTAAGACCAGTGGTTCTTTATCTGGGTTAAATCGAACCCCATGGATTTGGTGAGCCAGTCTCAGGGGTTTAGCAGAGATCAAGACACATACCCGACTCATATGATTTATGATAGGATTTTGTCAGTGTGAATGATAAAACTTTTGAGAAGGTGAATGCGCATATTAAACCGCCGGGGTACCTCTAAAAAGGTTAAGAACCACTGAGATACAGTGTTGGTGGCAACATTAGAAACTTATGTGTATTATACTGTGGTACAGTGAGTTGTGTCTTACAGTGATAACTGAAAATTAGATCTTGTTATGGTATTGAACTCAAGACTTCAGTGTTACACGCTTACTATCTACCATTTGACCACACAATCACAGAAATGAATCTCTTGTTACCTTCTTTATGTAAAGAACATTAGTAACACAGTCTTATAGTAAACAGTTCGATCTTTTGTTACAGAATGTATAAATACTATACAAAATGTTATAATTAAAGGAATAAATTCATTGTTACTTTATTATTAACAAATATAGTAAAACAGCTAAAATGAAGATAGAAAACATACATATCCTTCTTACAATTAATTTTCAGTGGATGCAGAAAATGTGGAAATCAGATCCTTGTTACCAAGGTTACGGTGTGGATGGATCAGACTGTTCAATTATAATGTATTTAAGTGAGGTAAGCTCGCTAGGTTTATTTTTATTAAAGGGAGATTACCTTAGAGGCTATCATTTAGCTTAGGGGAGACAATCTAAAAAATGTTTTAGCTGATAATAAAAATTCAAGATAAAAATGTGTGCTAGAAAAAAAGATTTAATATTCATTAATATTCGCTTTGAAAAAATATCTTTTTAAAAATATAGTTTCATGGATAGTGGATTGTTTAAACAATGTGTTGGCTAAAGATGTTCATATATCCTTAAAAAGTTGTTCATTGTTCCATCTGTTTTTAAACATCAATGTAGTGTCAGTTATGTTACATGTTTGTTGTAGGTTTTCTTTTAAGTCTTATTGATACATTTTTTTTGTCTTCAGGTAGAAGATTTCTGTCCAAGACAAGCTTGGTCAGGCTCTCAAAATAAGACTTTTGTAGATACCAGAGTGTCTTATGTAAGTGGTAATGTGTAATGGTGTCTTATGTAAGTGGTAATTTGTAATGGTGTCATTTATAAATAAGTGTTATTACATAATAGTGTCTTATGTAAGTGGTAATGTGTAATGGTGCCATTTATAAATAAGTGTTAGTATATAATAGTGTCTTATGTAAGTGGTAATGTGTAATAGTGTCTTATGTAAGTGGTAATGTGTAATGGTGTCATTTATAAATAAGTGTTAGTATATAATAGTGTCTTATGTCAGTGGTAATGTGTAATGGTGTCTTATGTCAGTGGTAATTTGTAATGGTGTCATTTATAAATAAGTGTTAGTATATAATAGTGTCTTATGTAAGTGGTAATGTGTAATGGTGTCTTATGTCAGTGGTAATTTGTAATGGTGTCATATATAAATAAGTGTTAGTATATAATAGTGTCTTATGTAAGTGGTAATGTGTAATGGTGTCTTATGTAAGTGGTAATGTGTAATGGTGCCATTTATAAATAAGTGTTAGTATATAATAGTGTCTTATGTAAGTGGTAATGTGTAATGGTGTCTTATGTCAGTGGTAATTTGTAATGGTGTCATTTATAAATAAGTGTTAGTATATAATAGTGTCTTATGTAAGTGGTAATGTGTAATGGTGTCTTATGTAAGTGGTAATTTGTAATGGTGTCATATATAAATAAGTGTTAGTATATAATAGTGTCTTATGTTAGTAGTAATGTGTAATGGCATCATATGTAAGTGTTGTTTTTTAATGTCATATGTTATTAGGTAAGGGGTCATCCATAAATGAGTCACACTCGTAGGGGGGAGCTGGGGGGTCGGTAATTTTGTGACGATGTGTGATGAGGGGGAGGGGGGGGGGGGTTTCAGATGGTGGGAGGGGGGGGGGGGTTCAGATGGTGCGATGTCACACTTTTGCTTTATAGATAAGAAATGTTAGTAAGGGAATTTTATACGTTATTTAGCGTTTTAGAAAACAGTTTTAATAAATTATAATAGGAATTGATTAAAATACTCTATTTGGACATATTTCAGACAAGATTTTGGAAAAATATCCATGTTTTAAAAAAATTCAACTGCAATTTTGAGGGGGGTTGTAGGCTGTGATGTGACGTCTGGCTTTTTGTGACGGACGTGTGACGGAGGGGAGGGGGGAGGTAAAAATCGTCAAAAAAAGCGTGACTTCATTTATGGATGACCCCTAATAGTGTCTTAGGTAAATGTTAGTAAATAATTGTGTCTTATGTAATGTGTCTTATGTTAATGTGTAACAGTGTCTTTGTAGTATGCAAGTGTATTCTTGACTTTAGCATTGTCTTGAGCAAAATGTTTGTCTGGAATGGAGTCTTGTGTAAATGTTTTTGTTTAATGATGTTATATGTAACAGTTAATCTGTAGTGGTGTCCTTTACAAAAAGTTAGTGTTTATAAGTGCTTTATGTACATGCCTATAGGTTTCAGTTTCATATATAAATGTTTCTATGTTATACAAGTGTTTGTATGTCAGTGTGTCTCATCTACAAGTTTGTAAATAACAGTATATCTTATGTAAGTGTTTGCATTATAAGGTGTTTAGAGTAATAGCTCATATGTAATAGGTATGTGTTTATATATTATGTACCAAAGCATTTTTTTTAGTGCAAACCAACATTTGGGTTACTTCCCATTATGACTGAACAAGCTTCTTGTATGTGCAGGCAACATTAGAGTTATAGTCCTTGATGATAATAATACTAAAGTAAAGCATTTTTTTGAACCTTATGGTCCATGGGGCAGATGAAGTAGAGTTCACCCATTTCACTGACCTCAGCATTTAAAGGGAAAGTGCTAATCACACCGATCACAGATTCTGGATTCAAGCCTGGAAACGAACTTAGAACTTTTACGTTAGAACTCAAACACTCTACCAATTGACCACGCAACCTAATGATGATTATACTTGTGTTTTTATATTTCCAGGCCAACTTTACATTAGACCTACAGCCCCTGATGACCATTCTAGTTGACCCCAATGAACGCCAAGGATATGCGTGGATTAGGATGCGCATCACGCGCATGTGGCATAGGTGGACAGACGCAGCGAGGAACCTGATGTCGAAATATGATCTACAGGGTAGACCTAAGCAAAAAGTAAGACACTTATTATTTTAAGCATAAAGTGCTAAAAATGTGTTTTTCAAATACCAATTAGTTATAAATAAGTTTGAGTTATAAATAGAATGAGATTAACATACTTATATATATTTGAGTTATTAATAGAATGAGATTAACATACTTGAATATTTACAAATCCCAGCAGTATTTTTGTTATATTTAAGTTATAAAAATTCAAATCAATAAAACATTTTGTTCAGTAGATGTAGACATATGGTCTATCAATCTATACCCTACTGTTTTATGTGTTTTTGTTTTTCATGAATTTTAAAAAAATCAATCCTTTTCTTTTCTTTCCTTTAAAAATGGATAATTATTTGTTTTGCTTCCCATTTGGTCATGAATTTATTTTTACTATAACAGATATTGATCCACCTGGGGTTGCTAAGTAAACAATCTGGATGGAAGTTTGCTGAAATGCAATTCAAGGGTAAGAAAAATAAAACTTTTTTTAACACTAATAAATACTAATAAACAGTTTAAACTGTTAAATAATAACTGTCTAAATTAGTTTAAAAACTTTTTTGTTTTGACTGTAAAATAATAACAGTTTTAATTAGTTTAAAAACTTTTTTTTGTTGAAGAAACATCTGCTGTGACTGTTAAATAATAACTGTTTAAATTAGTTTAACAATAGAAATAAATTCTGAAATAATTTTTACAATTATTTAAAAAAAAACCTGTTTATAGGGGGGGAAATTGCAACTGAAAAGGACTTGTGGTGTATTTTAGAATAATGTTAACTTTTAAAATTTAAAATATTAGCTATATGAATCTATTATTTAGTACAAGAGTGCTTTGTAGTGATAACAATGCAGTAATAAAGTAATCTGGTCCAAAACATTTCCTATTTTTTTTCTATGGTTTTGTCTTATCCGTGTAAACTCCTGGCTAACAATTGTTTTAAATTAAAAAGCTTATTTTTTAAAAGAAATATTAAAGCATTATAATCATATCACACATCATTGTAAGAATTAGAATAGCAATATTTTATAATTCTAATTCTTGAACAAAATTATTGTCTTTGATTTTAGTTCATTACTAGACTACCAGTTATCTAAGTATATAGATTTTCATTGAAGTGTTAATGCTTGGCACTTGTGTCAAATGTGAAGCACTCATCGTGTTGTATATTCCCACTGTAAACAGGGGGACCACTAGGGGAACTTGTCCAGTGGAGTGACTTGATCTCCACCTTGTATATATTGGGCCATGATCTAACTATAACCAGTGAAGTGGAGCAACTTGTTGAGTAAGTGTTCCAGGACTTGTTCCAATGTTTATCATGTTCCACTTATGTTGTGTTTTTATAACATTAGTTAAGGGAAAACTAGTTCAGTATTAAAACAACACTTTTATGATTATATACTTATACTTGCTTCATTATGTTTGCAATCTGATTCATGTACTTGTTCATTATGTTCTTATACATGTTCATGATTTTTTAAAGACCATATAATTATTTTTGTGATGGAGAGTTATTTTTAACTAAATATTTATAACAACTCACTCCTTTATAAATAAAAAAAATATGCCAAAAAGTAACTACACTAAATTTTGTAGTGCTAGTAATACTTCAACTGCAGCAAAAATTACTGTTATTATAATTGACAGCAATTAAATAGTATTTAAAGAAAAATAACTCTTTTTACATAAAAAATCAAGAGGTTGAATACAATTGTTTGTCTAAGCTACATTCTTAGCACTTATGGTATCTACTAACCACCTGCTTTATTTATATTGATTATATTGCTCACTGTTTAGTGTATTTTGAATGTAGTACTGTACACAAGATGTTTCTCATTAATTGTTGTGTAAGTGAAATGTATCATTGTAAAATACTTGTATACTTATAAAAAAGTGCATCACTACAAAATATTTGTATCATTATAAAACACTTGTGTTGTTAGACATTTTTTTAGGCTCAATGTAAGCTGATAATGTTTGTTTACTTCCCAGAATCCTTAACCATGTTCCTGCTGCAAAAACACCTTGCCAGAGCAGAAAGGAACTACCTGTACATCTAATCTACACTGATATCATGGGCCTTATACAGTTCAAGAAAAGACTAAAAGCTGGATATGCCAAATTTAGGTACAGCTTTCTTACAGTAATTTATTTGTGAAAGATAACATTCATATAACAGTGACCTTCATGATAACATTTTCTTTACCAATTTAAAAATAAGTTTTAGAATGAAGAAAATTTAAATAAATTTCAAAATATCATTCTAGAGCTTGAATTTAAAACAAAGTACTTTTATTTAGTTTATTAAAAATAAAAAAAGGTTGAATATGAAATGAAATTAAATTGTTCTTTGTATAAATTTTGTAAAGGGGAAATAAAACTCTTTTTGTTATTAAAATAAAATGGTATCAACTGTCTGACAATTTGAAAATCCAGTACATCCTATTCAATGTGTGTATCAGATCATTTATTAAACGCAAAAGAGATTATAAACAAAATGTCAAGACAAAATCTCTATGTTTAACTCAACTAACAACCAAAAAAAAATAAAACTTTTCAATAAAAAAAATAGTTTTAACTCTGTTGATCATGTAGAACTACATAAGCATGTACATATATAAAATCACATAATAAATAAGTGTCATGTTATCTGTTTTTCAGCTGTTTATTTAGAGTAGTTGATTCCTTTGGGACTGAGCCTGCATTTAACCATCTTACTTTTGCTAAGCAAAACAAAATTTTATCTTCGTGGGGTGGGCAGGATTTGATCCCTCAACAATTTTTTACTATGTTCCGTAAGTATTAATAGATCAGTACAATTTTGTCATGTTCTTTTTCATTTATTTTTTCATTTTACTAGTTAATTGTTTCATAATTTTGTTAGTTTTTATCTACTTATGTAATGTTATGTATTTATTTTAATTTTATTTATTTCTACTCATGACTTGTGCCATGCCAAAGTATGATTGGGCACCTGTAATGAAACTACCCAGTTCTTCTCTGTTTAAGTTATTATATTTACTTTGAAGATTATATACAAGCTATCAGAATTCAGCTGATGTTTTTTCAATGTCATATTTGTTCTATCTTTTTTCAGTACGGCCATGTTTTCACTGTGTCATCGTCTTACTCTGTTGAGTTTTATGTTATGTGTTGATTGAGTCATAGGTTTTCTGTCATATGTTTTCTGTCATATGTTTTCTGTCATATGTTTTCTGTCATATGTTTTCTGTCATATGTTTTCTGTCATATGTTTTCTGTCATGTTTTCTGTCATATGTTTTCTGTCATATGTTTTCTGTCTTATGTTTTCTGTCATATGTTTTCTGTCATGTTTTCTGTCATATGTTTTCTGTCATGTTTTCTGTCATATGTTTTCTGTCATGTTTTCTGTCATATGTTTTCTGTCATGTTTTCTGTCATATGTTTTCTGTCATATGTTTTCTGTCATGTTTTCTGTCATATGTTTTCTGTCATATGTTTTCTGTCATGTTTTCTGTCATGTTTTCTGTGTTATGTTTTCTGTCATGTTTTCTGTGTTATGTTTTCTGTCATGTTTTCTGTGTTATGTTTTCTGTCATGTTTTCTGTGTTATGTTTTCTGTCATGTTTTCTGTGTTATGTATTCCCCAGCACATTCCCCTGACAACTCTTTCATGGGTTTTGTTGTTGACCGTGTCCTCAACCAGTCAGAGACCAACACAGAACCCAAGGAAAACATCGCCCTGGTCTACGGCAAGAATGATTACATGTGGCAGGTTGGTGCACTCTCATTACATCTTGTGTTTGTCTTGGTGGTCATTACAGACTCTAGCTACAGCAGGTTAAATACTGACCTGTGACTTACCCTAGCTACAGCAGGTTAAATACTGACCTGTGACTTACCCTAGCTACAGCAGGTTAAATACTGACCCTAGATACAGCAGGTTAAATACTGACCAGTGACTGACCCTAGATAGAGCAAGTTAAATACTGACCATTGACTGACTCTAGCTATGGCAGGTTAAATACTGACTTTTGAGCCACAGATAAGATATAACGACCCTATCAAAATACACATAAATCTTATTTTAATGTTTTCATAGTTATCAGTACATAAATACTTTCATTCTACATTACAGAGCTAGGTTACATATTATTTTCTATAAGTGCATTTGTTGTACTAGCTTTATTTTTTAGTGTATGTATTTTTTCTAATTATTTTAGATTCTTTTTAGAAATCAGCTGAAAATTATTTTTGTGTATTTTTAAAATTTGTGGTTGAATAGTCATAGACAAATGTTTGTTTTGCTAAATAAATTAGAATTTAGAAAATATGTTATCTAACCAAAAACTAGTTGTATATATGAGAATTTTTAGATGTATACTAGATGTTATTAGAAAGTTAATAAAGAGAATGTTTTAAAATAGATATTGAGTACATACTTATGTAAGTATCAGTTATTTTTTAAATATTTTTTTTGGTTTGATTTTCTTTCAATATTTTTGTTATTAAAGTAAATTTTAGCTAATATTAGGAATAAAACTAGTGAATTATTTTAACATTATGTGATATGTAAACTGAAATGAATACACTGTAAATTACAAATCTACATTTAAACGGAAATTATAATTAAAAGAAATTTTAACTTTATTTTGTTTCCCATTTTTAAAAAATGATAAGTAGCCCTATATATTTGCAGCAAAGATCTAATTTTTATGTCACTATTATTTGTTTCAAGTTTAAGAAATTTAGAAATGTAAAATTTTTAATTCCTATTATTCTTTTATTTTTGTTTATTATTAAGCTATTCTTTTCTAAAAATGAAATATTTAAAATAAAATAAAAATTGTTTTCTTGTAACACAAATAATCAGCTCATTATAATTTGATTCTAGAAGTGAGTGAATACTTTTCTTATTAAATTCACTAACTCCTCCATAAAGTTAATAAATCTTTGTTAGAAGTGAAGAAGATCCTAGTGTGTGCCAGTCCTTGTAATGCCAGAAAATTCTTGACCACAGGGCAAGAAACAGTACCTGGACATGATCCACTCTAAGCTTGAGGTCCACGGAACAGTGTACGCCGAGCCTGGGCAGAAGCTACAGAATGTTCCAGACTATGTGATCAACCATGGCATCATGACTGGGGTGGACCTGCACAAGCTGTTACAGAAAGCAAAGGTCAGAAATAAATTGGGATTCTTAAAAACAATTTCTTGTTAGACCTCTTTGAGAGTTCATCAGTGCAGATGTCACAGAAAGAGAAAAACTCTACTTTACCTGATTTGTCGACTGCCAGGTGCAAAAGAGAACTTTACTTTCTATTTGTTGAAACTAAAATTCCATTTGAATGATTAGTTTCTGTTATCGATTTTTCTTAAATGCTTCTAAAGATAATATTAAGTTAATTTTTTTAAAGATATTTTTTTTTTGTAATAACTTTATCATTAAGAAATAGTTTACTTTGAAGATCTCTTTTTAATAGAAGAACATTATAGTTGTTGGGTATTTTCCTGAAAAGATCCAGAGGCGTAGCTAGGGGAGGGCGGGGAGGGCGGCCGCCCCCTGCGCCGACCCGAGGGGGGCGCCAAAAGGGGTAGAAAAAAAAATTAAAAGCTAATTTTAAGCTGCAGCTGAATTATAAACAGTCAAAGTAAAGAAATTTAACGGCTGAGAGACTTTGCATACTGATTTAACTGTTTTCTACCTTGATTGTGTAACTGTAAAACGTATATCTTTAAGAAACAGTGACCGGAAAAACCGCTTTCCAGCTTTCCTAGATGGGGAGGGGGTGGGGCGCTTTTTCGAAGACTAAAATCGGAAAAATTTACAACGGATTAAGGAATAAATAACCGATATCACTCAGAAAAGAAACCCATTGAACTAAAGCGTATTTTACGATTATGTAACATAAAAAAGAGTTAGTGACGTTTAAAATCCGCTCTACCATTTTTGTCCAAGATCGTGGGGCGCTTTTTCACTAACAAAAATCGCAGGATTTGTACTAGATCGGTTGCTAACACTTAATGTACGATTTCACTACCCAGTTTTGCTAAGTAATAACGCGACTAGTTCTTTGAACATTTATTACGATTCTCTCAACTTGATCGAGATAGATCAGATACTTTTACTTGATTGCATAACATCTTGCCTGGATCACTGCATTATTAAAGAAAAATAAATATCACGGATTCTTGTATCGCTATCCGATCAGTAAAATAGCAGACTGTCGGAGCGGGTGGATGGGAAGCGACACTCTTTGCCAAAATTTTAAGAGAGAAGAAAATGAGTAAATTGTACTGATTATTACTTTGTTCAACCTAACTGATAATTCAAAATTGCAATATTGGCCTACTATTATCGAAATTGTTCTAAAGACACGACCAAAAGTAGACCAAATTAGGCTTGCACCTTCTACAAAATACACTCTAAAGCAGTGGTTCTTAACTTTTTGGAGTACCAAACCCCACCAGTTTCTTATGCGCAATCACCGAACCCTCCTTAATAGTTGTATCGTCCACAATGACAAAATCCGATCGTGAATCCTATGAGTCGGCTGTGTGTCTTGACCTCCGCGGAAGCCCTGAGACTGAATTACCGAACATCTGTTGTAAGCTCTTTTGATTTTATACTTTTTATTCGTTTCGGCATCTTAAGGGGAATTAATTGGCGTCCAGTGAAGTTTTAGGGAACGACAATCATCGTAATTGTTAATTTTTTCCCAGACTGTCGCACACACAAACACACACGCATATATATATATATATATATATATATATATATATATATATATATATATATATATATATATATATATATATATATATATATATATATATATATATATATATATATATATATATATATATATAATATATGGGGGGGGGGCACCAAACTGAAAGTTCGCCCCGGGCGCCGGAAAGGGTCGCTACGCCTCTGAAAAGATCCCTTTCAAAAGAGCTATTTATACTTAGTATTAACATTTCTTCTCTTATGCTTTTATCTATAATATAATTTTATTCTAAAATTGTTAAAAATATCCCTCAGTTGTATTTACACACTGATCGCTTTACATGTAATGAGGAAAGAAAGAATTAAAGCTCTTTATATTATTGAAAAAGTTGAAATAAATGACAATTATTATGTGATTTATTTCAGGTTTTTGTGGGCCTTGGTTTCCCATATGAAGGTCCAGCACCACTAGAGGCCATAGCCAATGGCGCTGTGTTCCTGAACCCAAAGTTTGACCCTCCACACAGCAGCAAGAACCACAAGTTTTTTAAAGGGAAGCCAACACATAGAGAGGTTTGTTCTGACATTTATTGCAACCTCCATAACACAGGTTTGCACTATCATTTCTTGAAAGCTTCATAAAAAAGGTTTGGATGACCATTTTTACAACCCTCATAATAGAGGTTTATATGACCATTTCTTGCAACCTTATTAAAGAGGTTTGTATGACCATTGCTTGCAACCTCCCAATGGTATTCTGGTCTATCATTAATCATTTTGATGAAAACAAATTAGTTTTAACTGTGTCAAAAAGTTGAGCACAGAAAGGTAGTTATTGATGAAAAAATGTCTTTTCATCAAATGTAAGAGGCTCAACTTAAATTAGATTAGAGTAGATGATCCTTTATATACCTTTTCAAAACAACACTAAGTATTTCTATTATACTTTACATTCTTGTTTTACTAATAAGGAATACAAAAACCTTATACTATGGAAATAATAGAACATCTTTAAATACAAGCAACAGCTGTAGTTTGTACACTTACAACATAGCTAATGCTAAATGAAACTGATTTTTAGCTTTTGTTTTTTAAACTAAAAGTATAAACTAATCTCTATAAGTGTATAATAGCAAAAAAACGAAAAACGTCAATACTTATTCTAATTATATCTCGTTACTTTCATCAGTTGGAAATGAAATTTCCTATCAGGATCAAAGGCCCATTTGATAATGAAATAGAGTTCATCTTTCTTAAATCTCTGTATATGAAGGGATATATTATCTGTCAGTACTATTCCTAGCTATTTTTACATTCCCCAAATTGAGTTCCAGTGAAATCCTATGGAGCCCATGATTTGAACCCTAGACCTTTGGGTGAATTATTGTGTGCTCAACCACACCACCCGACATGTTGATCTGTTTCTCTGACCCTACAGGTAGCTTCTCAGCACCCGTACGCAGATACTTTTATAGGTGAGCCGTACGTGTACACACTAGATGTCAACAACACGAACGAAGTCCAGGCAGTACTGGAGAAAATCTTGAACAACAATAAGGTAAATTTTATGTTACCTTTTTCCTATTACATGTATTTTTTCTATTTTTTACTTTAACGTTTTTATTTTTACTTTTTTTTTTGGTAATTTTTTATTTTAATTTTTTAAATTAAAATTTTTTTTTTTTACTCTTTTACTTTTTTTTTTACTTTTGTTACTTTTGTTACTTTTTACTTTTAATTTTTTACTTTTAAATTTTTTTCTTTTACTGTTACTTTTATACTGAAGCAAGTTTAATTGAAAATTTATTACAATAACTTTACTGATCAGATCAGAACTCTTTAATTTTGCTGAAAATAATTGTTTCAATGTATTTAATCCCACCAGTTCTTGTCCTACTTGCCGAATGAATACACAGAGGAGGGCATGTTGCAGCGTATGAACGCTTACATCCAGAATCAGAATTTCTGCTCATTCCAACGTGGCCAGGTCAAGTGGCCGCCTAGAGAAGCCTTGCAGTATGTGCTGGCTGAGCCTGGGAAATCTTGCAAGGATTCGTGCTGGTCCATCAGTAAGTTAGACAACTCTTGTGGTACATTAGTAGGTTAGATAACTCCTGTTGATATTTCAGGATAATTAGAACATTTTTACAGTAGGAAAACTATACCAGAACAAACTTTAAAAAAAATGCTACTTGTTTAATTCAAATATTTTACGTAAATAAATAATAATATAATCACCAATGTAAAAATAAAACAAATTCTATTTAGTAATATTTAAGCTCTAAACACCATTCATAAAATGTATTATAAATAGAGTTAATCTTAGTTTACAGGTCTTCAAATTTAATTATTCCCCATGTTACAGTTGTTATCACTTAACTCTGTCCTAATCTCTCTTTTTAATTAAAAAAAAATGTTTTTATTATATTTATTACAGATCTAAAATTTAATTTTTTTTTCAAATCTCACATTCCCATTCTACTTAATTAACTTTTTTTTTCATCATTAATTTTCATCCATATTTATTTCAGATCGAATCTGTGAACCTGTGTACTTCTCTGAACTCAACTCATACGAGGCACTGAACAACATGACAGACTGCCTGTCCCTGGCCCACTCCTCCAACATTTACTACCCAGCTTTTGACACCAACAGCGGGGTCTGCACCATACAGGACGAGCCTCTGCTGTTCAGCTGCGTGGGCAGCATGGACTCCCTGCGTCGTCTGTGCCCCTGCAGGAACTACATCCCAGGACAGACAGCTCTGTGTATAGGCTGTGAGAGATGACCGATTGGTGGATGACCTGTTGATGGATGACACATTGAGGTATCCAATTGATGGATGCAGTGATGGATGACCCATTAATGGATGATGCAATGATGGATGACCCATTAATGGATGACCCATTAATGGATGACCCATTCATGGATGACCCATTGATGGATGACCCATTGATGGATGACCCATTGATGGATGACCCATGGATGGATGACCCATTAATGGATGACCCATGGATGGATGACCCATTAATGGATGACCCATTAATGGATGACCCATTCATGGATGACCCATTAATGGATGACCAGTCAATGTTTCACTTAATAATGGATGACCCATTGATGGTTGACCTTTTGATGGTTGACCTTTTGATGGATGACAGATGACTAATCGATGGATGACCAGCCTATGTATGACCCATTACTAGATGACCCATAGATTGAACAGCTGGGCTTTGTATCAGGTTTCTGTGTTTCTTTCCTCTAGAGATCACTGCCATATGGAGATGTGTGCTGTGTTGATGGTTCCTGTAACAGCTTCACATTATGATTGGATCTTACTTGACTGTAATATGAGAAACATCTGTTTAAAAAGTTTTTTGTTGTTAATTTTGTTAAATGAAAAAAAAATTAATTTAATTATACACCTTAATTAATGCATTTTTGTATATCTTTAAATTATACATTTTAAAAAGTTTATCGTAACATTAATGACAATTTCACCCTTTGTAAATTCTGTTTATTTAAAATGATTTTAAACGAGTTTAGTTCTTTCATGAAGATAAAAAACATTTTTTTAAATATTTGCTTTAATTTAAATGCTTTAATTGAATGTCTATAAAAATAAATTTTATAGTCTGTTTTTCTACCCAAGTTGTGTGAACTACATGGAGAAAAATCAAATGATTGGTTATTAATTAACATGAAATGTATTGATTTATTGAACTTGTTTTAGTAGTGTAAACAGACATCTTTTATGTTATATTTTTCTTTCTAAACCAGTTTACAAGACAGTAATTAAGTTAAGTAAAGCATTTAAAATTCTTCCTATATCATAATAATTTGTCCTACCTCCATTTATAAACAGCATAATGAACAGGATTTTTAAAATTTTAGAATTAATTATTTAAAGTACATTTTACAGGGAGAACTGTGTACTGGAATTAGACTAAAAGAAAGAAAAATTAGAGATTTTTCTCTTTTTGAATTATTTTGTTGGTTTTTAAAAATCAAATTATCTTTTTGTCTACAAGATGGGATGTTTTGAGGTGTAAACTTGAGCTTAAATGTTACATCAAACTTTATTTCTTTTTTTAAAATTGTCATTAAAATCTGTAATAAACTTAAAGAAAAATTTTCTACTAATATTACAGAATCTTTGTTTCAGATAAGGAAATTGTACTTTAAAATGACTTTTCAAATAAACTTCTTCCTTGTTTGATACTTCAACTTGGTGACATATCTTATGGAGTTATTTTTACAGTACAGTCTCATAGATAAGGCTTGCACAATTATAAGGATAACATATCATTTTTAGATGTGTATTAATTTCATTGCTTTTACTGCTTTCATTTACTTATTGAATTTTGAGATTATTAATTTACATAAATTGTAGAGATGCCACAGAAAAATATACACAAGTCAGAAAATTATGCATTAGGCTATCTATGCTACAGAAAATCAATGCAAGTTCCAATCAAAATTTTAAGATATTTAAAATGATTATAAAAAAATTATACAGATTTAACATACTGATGCAAATTTTGTCTTATATAAAGGGAAGTAAATCATTCGTTTAATGCCTGATTTGATTAAGATTTTGTATGTCGTGTCAAATTCTAATTTTTATTTTTGCCTGTAGTAATTTCTGTCCTTGAATTTCATTCCAATCCACTTTGTGATGTCCATTGATGTACATATATAGAATCATGTGATAAGGAGATTTGTATTATCCAGCATAGAGAAGTTGTTTTATTCAGTATATAACAGCTTCTAACATACACACCACCAAACTATTATGCATTGATGATTTGTTTTGCATGTTGTTAAATGTTTTTGTTGTTGTAAGCATATCAACTTGATTTTTCAGTCATTAGTTGACAAACCACTTGCCGAAGAATTAATTATTCCTTACTTGCTTAGTAAAAACTTAGGAGTTATTTTTTATTTTGTGTGTGTGTGTAAATTTAGAAATTTTTTTTAATGCCCAATCTATTTTTTAATCGATATTTAAATGGGTTGCTTAGTTGTTTCTTGCTTTTTTTACATGTGTTAAAGTTGATCAATCACTGAATGCTTTCATCATGTCTATTATTATATTGTCTTCTTAATGTCCATATTTATAATGTCATAAAGTAAATGAAGGGGATGTCATTTATCATGTTAAATGTAATTTTATTGTAGCTGACTTTTGAAAATGTAAACAGCACAAGAACATTTAGCCTCACATGATCATTTAAACAATGTACAACTTGTTTTCTGCTTTCATGAGTGTTAAAGTTAATGTTTTTTTTTTATTTAACAGATGGGACATAACTCTGTTTTTAAGATATTTTTTTATGGTAAGAGTTACTTATATTCCCCTTTGTTCTAACATAAGCTATTTATGTTTACTACAATAATCATACAAATAAATAGTGTCTGTATGTTGCATGTGATGAAATAGAAGTGAATGAATTAAAATAAAAACTTGAATATTTGATGAAGTAACACTTTAAGCTAATGATAATTTTAAAAAGATTGCAGCTATTTGGCAACAAATCTAATTTTGAAGGAGTTGGCTTCTTAAAGGTCTGTAGTCAGCCTTTATTCACAAACACTTATCTGTTTGTCCTAAGGGTAGGACTAATCCAGCAGTAAAAACTATTTAAACAAGGATTATCTGAATGGGATGGTGTGGCCAGGTGGTAGAGCACTTGACTGCTAACCTGAAAGTCTTGAGTTCAAATCTTGGACTTGAAGTTGAAGGATGTCCCTGTGTCCTATCAGCTCTAATGAGAACCTGACTCATGTAAGGGACAGTAAATTTAGCAAGACAACGCTAATCACACTATTTATTCATTGGCCATGGTTATAAACAGATTAACTCTACTTCATCTGCTAAGTGAATCATCAGGTTTAAAAGGGTAACTTGATACAAAATCTCCTGTATTGTCTTTGAAAAAAATGATGATATTAAGTACTGTTATTTTCTTAAAAGTTAATAAATCTAGCAGAAATTTTTAATGATGCGAATGAGAAATTATATATTAATCTAATAGAAAATTTAAGTTTAGTGTTTAGAATGAGAAGTTTTAATAATGTACTAGAAATTTTAGAAGCATTTTTATATAGCTTGCTTAAGTTTTCTTCTAATTCATCCATGGCTTGTATAAAAAATTATCAAACTTGTGGAAATATTTTTGTTCATCTGCTCAATGACTGCTACTCTCACTATTGTTGATTGCTTTGTTTTGCCACATTTATTTTTGTACTATCGATTGCATTGTTCTACCACATCACACGTGTGTTATTGATTGCTTTGTACTCTCAACTTGGCCTTGCCTACACTGGCACATGTGAATGACTGTTAAACTACTGTCTAATCTCTAAGCTTTAAAACATTTCAACAAAAAAAAAATAGTACCTTTTTTTATTGATGCTAGACAGTTTAAGTAAACAATTTTACTACGGTTAACTTTGTTTCAAATATGAATACAATGTACACTTTATAACATTGGATATTTATAGGAATCCACATCAAGTAAATAAGTGGGGTGTGTATGTCAGGACTGGGGGGTTGGGGAGGGAGGGGGTGGGGAGGGAGGGGGTAAATACACAAGATTTAAGCTAGTCAGAGAAGACAATAAGAAACATGGATTTTTTTTATATTTGTTGGCAAAAATTATATTTATGTAAAATAGTTTAGTAAAGTTAGGGGGGGGGGTATTATTTTAATTAGATTTGAGCATCATTTCCTTTGTAGCATGAAAGTTAGGCCTTATGTTTTGTCTCTAAGGCTTTCCTTGTGAACTTGCTGGTTGACAAGTTATCTCAGTCTAAGCAGTTTAAAATTTTTTAAACCTTGGTTTCATCCCTCTAGTCCTTGCTCAATATTCAAGTAAACTTTTGATTTCAAAAACCCTTCCTATCTTATAAATAGAAAAAAAAAATTAAATACCAATGCTTAAAATAGGACATACATTAGTACTCTACAAAATAGTACTATACATTAAGAACATCCAATTGTACTAAGTCTAAGCATTTCTATACTAAAACAATTTAGAAAATCTGGGTATTAAATATGGCTACATTTAGTTGTAGGCTCTTCATATTATTTAAATATGTCTTTACACAGAAAACAGTAGGAATAATAGTCTACTGTTAAAATGTATTTAAACACTTGTAGTGTCAGTATTTTTTTAGAATGCTAAAACATTATTGACAATAACATAGGCCTAGTTATAATGATAAAAAGACAAGAAGATTTGTAATATATTGCAATGAAATCCTTTGATCACTCTCCCACTGTGCAATAATCAGTGAATTTGGTATTTGTTTTGTTCATTATTTTATTGATTAGGTCTATGTTTTTATTTTAAAGGAAAAAAAGATAAGAATGCTAGGATTTGTTATACATTTCCAACAATTGAATCAACACACTTTTGTTTAGAGAGTTTGTTTCACTAAGTTTAATTAAGTCCTTCCGTTTGATGTAATATGCTTTATCTTTGATCCTTAAATTAAATCTGAAGTATCATTTTAAATAAACATTTGTATGAAAAAGTAATATTTTTCTTTTTTTTCTTTTGCTGTTTTGTTATTTTTATGTTGTTAAAATATAATCTAAAAAATATTGTACTAAATCAAAATAATTGCTTAACTAGTTGTGGAGACCAAGTTCCCTGCCTTTTGGTTATTTCTTTAAAAATATTGATAATTTTAATTCACAAAAAAATTTATTTAAAAATGTCTACTATAATTGTAAACTAGTCTTAAAATATTGATAATTTTAATTCACAAAAAAAGCTATTTAAAAATGTCCACTATAATTGTAAACTAGTCTTAAAATATTCATAATTTTAATTCACAAAAAAAATTGTTTAAAAATGTCTACTATAATGGTAAACTAGTCTTAAAATATTGATAATTTTAATTTACAAAAAAAAAAAAGTTATTAAAAAAATATGTCTACTATAATTAATATATAGTGGGAATTGTAAACTAGTCTTGGCTCTTAAGTGATAGTTAGTCACACAGTTGGTTTTAAATAAAGCATAAAACAAAACTAGTTTTTGTATTGAGTTTGACATTTTGTTTTTCTAATTTTACCCCGAGTGTAATAAGGTGGTGGTGTAGTCTCATCAGAGGCGGTGTTACTGATTTACCGAACTAGTGAAGCCCCTGTGATTTAACTAGATTGCACAAAAATATGAACATTTCGGGCCTATTTTGAAATGAAGAACACTGATATTTGTATGAGAAAAATAAACCAGAAGAGAACCTACTCCTTAACCTCTTTCTATGGTAGGGCTTAAGCATTAGCTCTCAGATACACTGTCATCATTTTTTCTCTTAGGCATATCCCCATAGTAATCAGTCGTATGTTGTTAACATTCACGTTATGCAATATTTGTCTTTTTAGAACTATGGTTAAAACAGTATAGCAGTAAGTGTTTTTAACTCATATGTGTAGTCGGATGGTAGAGCTCACGACTTCTAACCTAAAAGTCTCGAGTTCAGATCCGGGCTCTAGCCCATAGGACATCCCTGAGTGCATCCAGCTCTAATGGGTACCTGACTCACGTCACTGAAACGTAGGCAGATGACCACACTATCCTCCTCCCCTGTGTGCCTAGGTAATCTAACACTTCCTCATCTGTTCTTGGTTCTTAACGTGAAAAGATAATGAGTTAGGTTTACCTTATTTCAAACACTGCTGTATGTTGTTGACGACAGTGTTTCTGCCAGAGTTTTTTTTTCTCCGAAGGGGGGGGGGGCACTTGAAATTTTCGGGGGGGCGGACTAAAATTTTCTGGGTGGCGGACACTGTTAAAAGTATATATTTTCTTTATAAATTCTATTTCGTTCAGGAGGGGGGGGGGGGGGGGGGGGCGGTAGACTTTCTCCGGGGGGAGGGGGAAGGGGAGGGGGCGAAGAGATGTCTGGAAGAAGCTCTGGTTGTTGAAACGTTGTAGGCCTGTACTGTCGTATATATCTTACTTGTATAGATGCCGGCGCAATGACCATATTGAAATGTTACTTATTGTAATGTATTGGTCTTGTATGTATATTGTAGAAACAGATAAACACGATATAAACTTTGCGCATGTGAGTCTAAAAATAGCAACAGAACGTGTCATTTGTCCCCACTGGTCAAGCCAGAAGAACCTGTCTAGAACATCACGTGACTTGTGTTGGTCTACAACGTCACGTGACCTGTGTTGACGCTAAACTAAAGTGTAATTTACATGTAAACAGATTGATACACGGGTTAAAACTAAACTAGGTAAAATTGATTGAACTTATTGAACCACGATATTTATATTATATAAAATAATAAAGAAAAAAGTAAAGATTCCACTTTAGACTTATGATCTATTGGGCAGCTGAAGTAGAGTCCATAAGCATATGAAGAAATAGTGTGGTCAGCCCTATGCCCAGCAAATTTTATTTCCCCAACGTAAGTCAGGAACCCTTGTGGCTAGCAGCAAACGCACTACAATTCGACCACGCCCTCCAATGATATAACCCTCATTGTGTTCAAACAATGACGTCATACCATTTGACACATTTGTGTACCCAATCTCTACTTTGCTGAATCGTCCACCCCCCCCCCCCCCTCCACACCCTTGCTATACATTTCATTTCCTTAGCCCTAACCATTTTATCATTTAAAACATAAGGTCGAAATATTTCTTAAAAGTGCGAAAAACTACCACTGTCACACATCTTAACACAAGTCAAACATTCCTTCGCCTTATTAAGCTCTTTGTTATTATTGTTGTGTATTCTTTGACATAAAACTTTTGTTAAATAAACCGGGAGTGATCTCCCCTAAATTTCACATGTTAGTATAACATCTAATTTTCTGCCTTCTATCAAATTTTGAGTAATTTTCGTTGACCGTAAGTAGTAATTTGCGCCATTTCCGATTTCTCAAAAAACGCATGTAATTTTATAAAGTACTAATAATATTCCGCACTATTATGCACATTTTGTTTTGGCGTTCGCTTGGTGCGCAATTCTTTTTTCTACGAGATTCTATTCTATTTTTTAAAAGTTTAAGTAATTAAAATCATGTCTATATTCCGAGTTATATAAGAATATTCGAGAAAGTTTAGGGCAGATCACTCCCGGTTTATTAGCATTCATTTAAATTTATACGCAAATGAATCTCGCACTTAATGGAAAAAAAACACCGCATGATAAAAAAAAAAATTCCGCACATGTTAGAAAAAAAAACAACAATTAGACCTCCAACATGACCCACTGCCCCCCCACCTCACAACTACAACTGTCCTATCAGTCCCTATTCCCCCGCCCCTCAATCTTCCACTACTTGAGGCGGCAGAACTTGTTCCTAGAGTCCAACTCTGCCTGACGTTCGTGTGTCTGTAGTCCAGGTAGTCTCACGATCTCTGGGTCACGATTGTCCAGACGAGTCACGTGATACTAGCCGCCTGCTGGATTAACAAACCAGACGGTTCTCATATTTTGTAAGCTGGGGGTAATCTTTAAAAAACACGACCGCAGATATGAAGGTTAAATAAAATTCAAACACAAATAAAGAGGTGTTAGAACAATAAGTATTTTCATTTATTTTCTTGTTTTTTTAAAAAAAAATTCTAATTAGTGTTTCTGGTTTCTTTCAAACAATTTTTCTCCAGAGAGGCCGTTACCTTATTGTTACCTATGAAGCGAAAGTAAATGAACACTTTTTCCAAGCAATTCAATTCACTGACAGAGTTTTTAGAGTCTACCACCAGCCCCCTAAACGGTTCCATCTTAAAATGCTTGTTTGAAATTCTGTTGTGTGAATTCTAGTAATATTTCTTAAATTACATATATCTACATTTCTGAAAAAAAAATTCTTTATCTACATGACAGATTTTTAAAAATATTTTAAAAATATTTGTAGGTTGTAGAAGTCGAAATGAGATCCAGAGGCGTAGCGACCCTTCCCGGCGCCCGGGGACAAACTTTCGATTTACACCCCCCCCCCCCCATCGAACTTTTTATTTGCACCCCCCTCAAACTTTTGATTTGCACCCCCCCCCCCCTCGAACTTTTCATTTGCACCCCCTCAAATTTTCAATTTGTCTTTCCAAACCATTTTGGCGCCCCCGTAAGGTCGGCGCCCGGGGACATATGTCCCCCCCCCCTCGCTACGCCTCTGATGAGATCCCTTTAGAAAAGATCAAGTGGAAAGAACAAAAACATCGAATAAAAAAAAAACAACAACTCCAGGCATTTTTTTAAAACTCTGTGAAAAAAAGAAAATGGAGCAAATTCTTTAGCAGCAGGTTTAGTGAGTGAAGCTTTTGTCGTGTCGATATCAGAAGACCATTTATAAAGTTAGAAGTGTTACACAGTCCCGAGAAACAATGAAGAATCGTGAAACGGAGTAGCTTATATTAATCTAGTTTAAATTATATTTAAACCCGGTCGATCTTGTAACGATTTCTGAATTCACTTTTTAAGCTGTTTAAGTCATCCACGGAGAGGTATGGATAACCGTTTTAAAATGTTTGAATTACGAGCTACATGGACATTAATTTTCATAATATTTGTGGCCCAGGCGTTCGCCCAAGGTAAGAAATCTACCTATGTTTTAGACACTGTCTTTTAATTAGCAAGTAAATTACCCTGACTGTCCATGAAGGGAAAGTGGTCAGCACTATGACATTCCCTAACGTGTAACAGGTACTCATTAGAGATGTGTGGACTCAGGGACTTTCTACTGAAACAAACCAGGGATTCGAACTCGAGACATTCGGGTTAGCAGTCGCACGCTCTAACATCCGACCATGCAGTTCCATACTAACAATAGAAACATCTCTAGAGAAGAGGATCATTAAAGATACTCAAAGAATAAGTAAAATAAAATTCGAAACAAAGATCTAGGGTAAATGATTTTCCTAAATAAAAAAAGAAGAATTGTGTTTGCTAGGATATAGAGTACAGGTAGTCATAGCTACTATTGAGTCATTACTGACTTAAGTACATGCAAACACGTTGACGTTGATGAAGTTGTAGTACTTTTATGTGGATGAAGTTGTAGTACTTTTATGTGGATGAAGTTGTAGTACTTTTATATGGATGAAGTTGTAGTACTTTTATGTGGATGAAGTTGTAGTACTTTTATGTGGATGAAGTTGTAGTACTTTTATGTGGATGAAGTTGTAGTACTTTTTACGCGGATGAAGTTGTAGTACTTTTTACGCGGATGAAGTTGTAGTACTTTTTACGCGGATGAAGTTGTAGTACTTTTTACGCGGATGAAGTTGTAGTACTTTTTACGCGGATGAAGTTGTAGTACTTTTATGTGGATAAAGTTGTAGTACTTTTATGTGGATGAAGTTGTAGTACTTTTATGTGTATGAAGTTGTAGTACTTTTTACGCGGATGAAGTTGTAGTACTTTTTACGCGGATGAAGTTGTAGTACTTTTTACGCGGATGAAGTTGTAGTACTTTTATGTGGATGAAGTTGTAGTACTTTTATGTGGATGAAGTTGTAGTACTTTTATGTGGTTGAAGTTGTAGTACTTTTATGTGGATGAAGTTGTAGTACTTTTTACGCGGATGAAGTTGTAGTACTTTTTACGCGGATGAAGTTGTAGTACTTTTTACGCGGATGAAGTTGTAGTACTTTTATGTGGATGAAGTTGTAGTACTTTTATGTAGATGAAGTTGTAGTACTTTTATGTGGATGAAGTTGTAGTACTTTTATGTGGATGAAGTTGTAGTACTTTTTACGCGGATGAAGTTGTAGTACTTTTTACGCGGATGAAGTTGTAGTACTTTTTACGCGGATGAAGTTGTAATACTTTTATGTGGATGAAGTTGTAGTACTTTTATGTGGATGAAGTTGTAGTTCTTTTATGTGGATGAAGTTGTAGTACTTTTTACGCGGATGAAGTTGTAGTACTTTTTACGCGGATGAAGTTGTAGTACTTTTTACGCGGGTGAAGTTGTAGTACTTTTATGTGGATGAAGTTGTAGTACTTTTATGTGGATGAAGTTGTAGTACTTTTATGTGGATGAAGTTGTAGTACTTTTATGTGGATGAAGTTGTAGTACTTTTTACGCGGATGAAGTTGTAGTACTTTTTACGCGGATGAAGTTGTAGTACTTTTATGTGGATGAAGTTGTAGTACTTTTATGTGGATGAAGTTGTAGTACTTTTATGTGGATGAAGTTGTAGTACTTTTATGTGGATGAAGTTGTAGTACTTTTATGTGGATGAAGTTGTAGTACTTTTATGTGGATGAAGTTGTAGTACTTTTATGTGGATGAAGTTGTAGTACTTTTATGTGGATGAAGTTGTAGTACTTTTATGTGGATGAAGTTGTAGTACTTTTTATGTGGATGAAGTTGTAGTACTTTTATGTGGATGTAGTTGTAGTACTTTTATGTGGATGAAGTTGTAGTACTTTTTACGCGGATGAAGTTGTAGTACTTTTTATGTGGATGAAGTTGTAGTACTTACACAGGTAGAGTGAAGAGCTACCATAGTGTCATCATGAACTAAATAAGAGTCCGTCCTCTTTGACATATCGGTACTGTTATGTCATGTTATTTATTTTCGTTGAAAAAGTTAAATTGGTACAGAACTTTAGCATATTTAGTAACATTATTCAGTGGAAGCAATCCATTATCAGTTTAAGGTGTCGTTCATAAATGACGTCACATACACAGTAGGAAGTGGGGAGGGGGGGGGGAATGTTATACATAATTTTGTGACGATGTGTGAAGAGTAGAGGGGGTGGGAGGGTTGTGTGACGTCATACTTTTTCATTTAAAACACGTAATGCTAGAAATCGAATTGAACCATTATTTCACGTTTAAGAAAACAGTTTTTGTAAATTATATTAAATGTATTAATATATTCCATAATGACGGAGCCCTGTCAATATTTTAGAAAGAGATCGATGTTTAAAAAAATAATTAAACAGCAATTTTAAAGGGAGGTTGTAAGCTGAAGTATGGCGTCCTTTTAGGGGATGTGCTTGGCTTTTTGTAACGACGCGTCGTTGTGTGGAGAGAGATGGTAAAACTCGTCAGAAAAAGACGTGAAGTCTATTATAGTTGTCCCTAATCTACAGTACGCATAGTTGTTTCACATTAGTGTAGCTTAAAAAATATTTAGTTTAAATCCTATATTATTTGGGACAAAATACAATTTTTTCTCAAAGTAAAACAATTATCGTGGATACAAAAAAAATCCCCAAGAAAATTATTTCAAGTTAATTTCGACAAGTCAGTAAACAGCCGTATAATATATTGAAATCCAACTGTATTATGCAAAAGAGAGGCCAGGACTTAACTACATTAAAAAAAATTAGGTACCTGAAGTGGAACCATAAGATATGAGCAAAGCTTTTTTTGTCAGAGAAGAGATGTGACGTGCCGGCTTAATATATTAAAATGCAACTGTATTATGAAAAAGAAAGACCATAGCTACATAAATAAATTTGGTACCTGTAGTGGAACCGTTAGATACGAGCAATGTTTTTGTCGTCAGAGAAAAGATGTGACGTGCCGGCAGACGTAGTGTTCCTGATGGACGCGTCAGATAGCATCAAAGACACGGAGTGGGAGCAGGAGAAGAACTTCGTCAGCGTCTTGATAGACAACCTGCACGTCGAGCGGTACGCCATCCATGTCGGTGTTATTGTCTACAGCACGGATATTGGCATGGTGAGTTGATGGTGTGAGTCTTAGATGGTGAGTTGATGGTACGAGGTTTAGAGGGCATGGTGAGTAGATGGTGTGAGTCTTAGATGGTGAGTTGATGGTACGAGGTTTAGAGGGCATGGTGAGTTGATGGCACAGGCTTTAGAGGGGATGGTACAGGATTTAGATGGTGAGTTGATGGTGCGAGGTTTAGAGGGGATGGTGTAGTCTTTAGATGGTGAGTTGATGGTGCGAGGTTTAGAGGGGATGGTGTAGTCTTTAGATGGTGAGTTGATGGTGCGAGGTTTAGAGGGGATCGTGTAGTCTTTAGATGGTGAGTTGATGGTGCGAGGTTTAGAGGGGATGGTGTAGTCTTTAGATGGTGAGTTGATGGTGCGAGGTTTAGAGGGGATGGTGTAGTCTTTAGATGGTGAGTTGATGGTGCGAGGTTTAGAGTTGATGGTACAGGCTTTAGATGGTGAGTTGATGGTGCGAGATTTAGAGGGGATGGTGTAGTCTTTAGATGGTGAGTTGATGGTGCGAGGTTTAGATGGTGAGTTGATGGTACAGGCTTTAGATGGTGAGTTGATGGTGTAGGCTTTAGATGGGATGGTGATGGTGCAGGTTTAGATGGTGAGTTGACGGTGTGAGGTTTAAATGGGATGGTGACTTATGTTGCCGAATGACAATAGAAAGTTAGATCTGTTCCTGATCAAAATAAGAACTTGACTACTATTTTGGCAACTAGTTACTTAAAATCATATAAACATGAGCCAGATTTTCGGCAATTATTGGCTAACTATTAATTAAATGAAATTTAATCCCATCGTAGATAATCTTTGCTGTTAAATTGTTTTAGAAAGTTTTAGTACGTCTTATCGTCGATCTATTTTATAACATGTTCGTGTTTTCTTGTAAATTATTTTATCAGGTGATTGACCTTCAACCTTTCAAAACAAAAGCTCAGCTGAAGGGTCTTCTACAACAAGCAGAGCAAATCAACCAAGGTAAATAAAGAGGATGACCACAGTTTTTTAGGAAAATTTCTTTATGTTAATAGCTTGAAAGTAAAGGCAACGTTAATGTGTAGGCCTATACCTATCATCCAGAGCAATATATATATATATATATATATATATATATATATATATATATATATATATATATATATATATATATATATATATATATATATATATATATATATATATATATATGTATATATATATATATATATATATATATTACTCTTTACATTACTCTTTACACACACATATATATATATATATATATATATATATATATATATATATATATATATATATATATATATATATATATATATATATATGTATATGTAAGCATGTGTATATGCCATAATTTCTCTCTCCCACAGGTACCGACACAGCAAAAGCCATCTCCAAGCTGATAGAAATGTCAGACAGCCAGGGTAGGATTGAAGGCGACGCCAAACAAATCGCTGTCATCATCACAGACGGCAGATCTACTGATGTTTCGGCCACTATAAGAGTAAGGGGGATGGGGAGAGGGGGGGGGGGGCTGCGGCCGGAATAGACATTACAATCCTGGGTAAAACTGGTTATTAAAGCGTAACTGTATTTTTTAAAATTCTTTGGAAAATATGACAGAAAGCGTTAAATTTAAGTTTATTTTTGCGTTTGTTGTCCCCTTAATCAATTAAAATGGTTTCGCTCTTTTGAATGGGTCTAAATTTGACCTTCGACCCTAATTTCTAAAAATTGAGTGTAGAGAATGCTGCACTTGGTCTGTTGTTAAAAATGTATAACAATCTGTACATGAAAAAGGAATTTTAAATTTGTAGTTGGTTTTTGTTAGTATTTTAAAATACTGCCCTTCTTTTGTTAATGACTTGTTTATGTAATACAAAAAGCTACTAATGCACCAATGAGCAAACACAATGATTCCTTTACTTTTGTTTAAGATTGTCCCCTTTCTTTGTTTAAACATCTGTAAACATAGACGAGCAGTGATTTTGGTGAATAATGCATTATCGCCTTAGCCTAGTAATTATCATTGACCTATTTTTAATTGATTGAGTATAATTTAAACAGGTACAAAAGCAATTCTCCTATATGTAAGTGAAACAAAGTGCTGTTTACTAATCGATGGAACGTCAACAAATTTACCCATATTGTTTAATTAAACGTAGTGAATACTGGGGGAAAAAAAATCGGCAGAAGATACGAAACTCAATAGATCTGCGCATGCGCATTGACCTTAATAGCTGCGCTAGGGTTAGGATTAGGGTTCAGGTTAGGATAAGGATTAGGGTTAGGGTTCTGCGGTTTGTTTGTAAATACACGCATGCGCAGTACCATCGAAAACATCGCCGCGAAACGGGGGCTTGCGTATCTTTTTTCGGCTAGAATCGGTCTTAATTAAATTACGCTGTGATGTATTATTCCCCTAGGAAGCGATACGGGCGAGGACGCAGTACAACATCGAGATGATCGCCCTGGGTGTGGGGAATGAAACCTTCCAGGAAGAGCTGGAGGCTATCGCTGGTATAGACAACAGGAACCGGTTGTTCAGGGTCCAGAACTTTGGTCAGCTGCACAATGTGGTCACACAGCTAGAGGACCTCATCTGTGAAAGTAGGTCAACGGATAACAGAGCCGCAGTGCACCGCATGCGGGTCTGATGTAACATGCGGGTCGTAACATAGATGGGAGGTGTGGTATATTTGGGGTGTAGGAACTATATTGTTTGTAGACGAAGGTGACGGCGACAAGTGTGTATGGTTAGGTATGGGGGGTTAATGTTGTTTAAATATGCGGAGGTTTTATATAAGTGCTAAGTTTGTGTAGGGGGATCAGTGTTTCTTTCAGATTTTTTCTCGGGGGGGGGGGGGGGGCTCGGTCTTGATATTTATGGGGGGTGGGGTGGGGCGGACTAAATTTTCCGGGGTGGGGGAGGGGGCGGACAATGGTTAAAGTATATATTTTCTATTGAAATTCCGTTCCGTTGTGGGGGGGGGGGGGGGGCACCGCCGAAGAGATGCATTGAAGAAACTCTGAGGTGGATAGGAGATGATTCAAATGATTTTAAATGTACTGAGGTATGTACTGTTAGTATGATGAATGTGTGACTATGTGTGTGTATATGTGTGTATGTATGTATTTAAATACTTAATTATTTAAGTAAAAATTTTTATAGTGATTAATGGGGAAGTTTAACTTAGTGATTAAAATGATACTATAGAAATATATAATTAAATACCTAGTTATTATTAGCGAACTTCCTTCTGTAATCGATCATAAAAATTAAAATGTTTTTTAACAGTTATCCCGACAACGACCACCAGCGAGCCCACAACGCCAACAACCACCACAACCCTAGAACCGACAACCAGTCCCTACATACCACGTAAGTTACTGCTAAATTTATTTAAACAAGTTAATTAAAAAGTCTAGTGACATTTAAGCGCAATTTCCTTATGTTATTTAAAAATAGCGTAAATCAAGAGCAGGGTTAGTAAAACCATTGGTTAGTTATTAAAACGTTTTTTATTAATTTTTTTTTCAGTATTTTACATGTTTTATTTACAATAGAGTTACATAACTAAAAACCATTGCGCGCCTAGCTACCGAACGTGATGTCGCAGCCATTGAACGTGATGGCGCAGCTATTGAACGTGATGACGCGTGTGGTGTGGTTGGATAAAAATGCCTACTATGAAAACTTTCTTCGGCAATATTGTTCTAAATTATGGCAGGAATCGATTGGTACATGTTTCAAGTCGCTAAGTGGTCTGGTTGCCGAGATATGGGCCAAAAACTGCATTTTTTCGAGGAATTTTTTGGCCTATGTTCATCCTCGTAACTTGCTTAACATAATTGCTTTTGGAACTAGTCCTCGATATTGCTTCGTTGGGGAGGAGATACGACTTAAAGCTGCGGACACACATCCATCCATTCATTCATACATTCATACATCCAGAAATGACGGGTTAATAAAAGCAATTCTCCAGAATGGAAATTGCGCTAAAAATGTGACATATGTCAATCCTGTAGAAGTTGTCACATTTTTATTCCGAGTTTACTCTTTTTGTTTACTAAATTTTTGTTTTTTTGTTTTTAGCGTTCCCTTGTTCCAAGCCTGCTGACGTCATATTCCTGATCGATGGGTCCTACAGCATTACCGCCCCTGACTGGATCAAAGGGAAGCAATTCGTGTCCTATCTCATCAACAGCATCGACATTGGGGCAGACTCCATCCACGTGGGCATCGTGGTCTACGGCTCCGACATCGGTGACGTAGTTCCGCTCACGCCGTTCAGAAGTAAGTCAACAAAAACTAAATGGTTGATAAAAGATTAATGCTGTAAACAGAGTGTATTAAACAAAAACAAAATGGTTGATGAGGTGAATTCGAGATCCACAATTTCGTTTCCTTCGCGAAGAACTATTATTGCCAATACGTATATGCCAGGGGTCGGCAACCTTTTGAAGCGGAAGAGCCAAAAGTTACAATTTTCATAATTTCCCTGGTTTTAAAGAGCCACTAACATTTTTTTTATTTCAAATATTTTATTTTTTTATTAAGATTATTAGTGTTTGTTCAAGGAGCTGGAGAGCCGCATCTTGATATCAAAAGAGCCGCATGCGGCTCGCGAGCCGCAGGTTGCCGACCTCTGGTATATGCAATACTAAATTTGGTGACGTAGTTCCGCTTACGCCGTTCAGAAGTAAGTCAACAAAAACAAAATGGTTGATAAGGTGAATTCGAGATTCACAATTTCGTTTCCTTCGCGGAGAACTATTATTGCCAATACGTATATGCAATACTAAATTTGGTGACGTAGTTCCGCTTACGCCGTTCAGAAGTAAGTTAACCAAAACATAAATGATTGATATTATAAATCATGCATTCGAGATCCACATTTTCGTTTCCTTCGCGGAGAACTATTATTGCCAATACATATATGCAATTTTAAATTTAAATGCATGTATAATTAAATTAGTATTATAAGGGCATTTTAGATTTGAAGGTGCTTTTCTACTTTGGGGCATTTGGTGACCATTTTCTTACCGTCATACACATTCAGTAAAAAAATCTCTGATTCTCTCCAACGGATTTGATTTAAAAAAAAATCAAGGTCTTCTTCTTCTTCTTAATTTTAGTGTTGGAAGCGAACCCTTCCAACCAGGACCGGCGCTACCTATAGGGCTGGTAAGTAGGTCACCAACCAGTTCTACGGCTCAATAAAACCTGCATGAGCCATAAAACTGGTTGGTGACCTACTTACTAGCCCTATAAGGCGAACTAGGCGGTCGCCTAGGGCGCCATCCCTAGAAGGGCGCAACATGTTTAATCGCTATTACCAAAAGGTACCTAATAATTAATAACTTTTATAAAGGAGTAGCGATCTATTTCGGCACTCACGATGAACTATCAATTTTGCACCCCAATCCCAAAATAAGGTCTATATAGGCCTATATTTAATTAGCGATGGTGAAAATGAAACCACACATCCCTAATTTGGAAAGATCGGGTCGCTTTTTACCAGTCACTTTTCCTTTTTAATTTGATGTCACACAATTGATGTAGAAAACGATTAAATAAGTTCGTTATTTAAATTTCGAACATTTAAAACGGTTATTTAATTTTAATAGGGCTTGTAAGTCTCGTTTTCTCTGACTTTAAATTAGAAATCTGTCCTGGTGTACAGAGTTTTGTTATGACGGGGTGTTCAAAGTATTTTACTTGTTTGGTAAGTTTTGATGACTCGTTTAGATTTGGCAGTAACGGCGGAAGGCTGTTGCTGATTTGTGTTTCTTCCAGACTTTTTTCTCCGGGGGGGGGGGGGGGGGCACTTGACATTTTCGAGGGGGCGGTAGACTTTCTTAGGGGGGGGGGGGCGGACACTGTTAAAAGTATAGAAGAAGCTCTGTCGCTGATATAGTTTCGTAGGTATAAAATATCGAAGTGTTAAAATGTCTTATTATTTTTTTTTTGGCTGTTGTGTGGTTGAAGGTCTAGTGGAATCTGGTAGTAGAGAAATGAAAATGCAGGTGATGAAGTATCGTAGTTCTGGAGTTCGGGAGTATTGATTCTTGTGGTATTAAGCTACCGAATTATATTGACTGTTAAAGTGTAGTAGAAGGTCCAGTGAAATCGTTGTTGATTGGGAGTACCATTTGTAGAGCTTGGTGAAGTAAATGAGTTGGTGACGTAGTTCTGGAGCATCGAGTCTAGTTATGTTAAGGTATCGAGGTTTGATATGTGTTGTAAATGTAGTAGAGTATATCGAGTATTCGAAGTTATCGTAAGTTAGATGATTTCAATTTAGTACGGAAAACTCTACAAAGAAAAAAATTTAGTTGAAAAATCTATATTAAAGTATTAATTTATAATATTAAATAGGATGGAATTTATATATTTAGGAATCTATATCTATAATATAAGCGGGCTGTGTCTGTCCTTCCGTCCGTCATCGCTATAGATTTTGGGACTATAAAAGTAAACTACGCACCATGCTGTGCTTTTCAGTGCACCGCAGTGTCTTATTATAAGTAATTGAGTAGGGTTTGTTTATATAACGGCATAGAGCTATTTTATAATTTCCATTGTTTGTACAATTTTGCATAACGTAAAGAGAATATTAAATACACGCACATTGCTAAAACATATTAAAAGGATCAATGTCAAATATCATTTTCGTTAATATTCCCAGAAAGAGTGGATACATATTAACATAATAACAGTACGGTAGAAAAATCTAATTAAACTGCTTAGTAATTTTGCCAATGGAGGTAATTCAAAGATAAATTGAACTCACGCTAAAAATGTGAATGCAAAATCTGCAAGACGGAATAATTGTTGGAATAATATAATTAGCAAAATGTGAATGCAAATTATGCAGACGTGTAAGAGTACATTATTGTTGGAATATTATTATTAGCATTGATTGATAAAAGGCTATCTTTTATTTATTTTATTCACTGATTGTACTGTTTACTAATTATAATTTTTAATCAACTATTCTCCATTACTATATTAAGTCATCACGTTCATTAGGTGCGCAATGGTTTTAGTCATGAAACTTTATTGTAAATTTTTAAAAGTACTGAAAAAAATGCAGAAATTTATAAAGTGCAATATGGTCGGTAAAACACGGATATTCTAAATACTGCCTTTAATTTATTTGCGGAAAAGCTAGGGGTTTTATAACAGAGGCGTAGCAAGAGGGGGGGAGGGTGGAAATCGAAAGTTTGAGGGAGGTGGGAGGGTGTAAATCGAAATTTTCCGCCGGCGCTCGGAAAGGGCGCGATTTGGCGCAACGGGATAGACTGTGAGCAATATGCCTTTATGATTACATTTAAATTGAGTTTGTGTTGTGTTTGTTTTTTCGTTTTTGTTTTTTCTTTGCGTTCGTTTGTGTTGTATTTAGTTTTGTTCTGTTCCCAACTTGGTACATTTAAAAAAGATTTACCGTGTGTTGTGTTGTGGTTGTGTTGTGGTTGTGTTGTGGTTGTGTTGTGGTTGTGTTGTGATTGTGTTGTGGTTGTAATGTGGTTGTGTTGTGGTTGTGGTTGTGTTTTGTTTGTGTTGTGTTTTTGTTTGTTTTGTTCTGTTCCAAAGTTGGTATATTTTAAAAAGATTTACCGTGGCGGAGCACGGGATGCAGCTAGTTAAAGTATTAATTTATAATATTAGATAGGATTGAGTTTATATCTTAGCCGTAAATTTTGTAATTTCAAATTATAATTTCCTATAATATTTAATCAATGATTCTAGCAATGTCTAAAACAGTTACCCGTCTTTGATTTTTTGAAAGCGTCCCTTTTTTAGGGGATCCAAAATTTTAAACATGATAGGAAACATTTCACACAGTGAAATGAATGTCATCGAACCTGATTAGAAGTATGTTATAATAAAGCTACCGTTTTCAGACTTTCATACAAAACCTACAGTTAAGTATTCAATAAGTAAAATATATTGTTTTTACAAGGTTACATAGCTAATATAAAATATTAAATATAATTATTACGTAATGAAATTTAGAGCGTTTTATTGTGTTTTTCAAGCATGTCTTAGTTACACTTGGTTGTTTTAGCTACTCTTGTGAAAAGTGATTTCCCTTGAATAAACCTTTGGTATTTGCATTTTTAAATGGGAGGTAATTCGTTGCTTAACTTTACATTCATTTCAAATTCCCGCACCTTAGGTTGACAGCTTACATATAAATCCAACTTTAAGCTATTAATTGCTATTGCAAAAATTATATAGAGCAGAAGTTCTAAACAAAATAGTTTGATAGGTGTTTTTAGCATTATCAAGTTGAAAAACAAATACATCAGTAGCAGTTACAGATTGCAATACTTAATGTTAGTAGACATACAGTCTTAGTCGTAAATTAAACATCTAATTAATTGTCTTTTCATATTTTTCACCCTCTCCTAAAGGATTCATATATAACAATTTTAGGCTTGAATCTATATTATTTATAACCTTTTATTTTTCAAAAACCGAAAAATCGTTACATAATCACACAATACAGACATTTTACAAATATAACTAAAGACAGTCAAGCTTAAAACAGGAAAGTTCCGTTTTGGAACTCACCTTGGGAGGACTGCAGAGAGCCCAACACTACTAACACTTTTTTTTGATTCAGTGTTTTCTTTCCAGACTTTTTTCTCCCGGGAGAGTGGAAGGGAAGCACTTAACGTTTTCTAAGGGGTGGGGGGTACAAAGTAGACTAGTGCACTTAGCAACAATTTCAATAAAATGTGATTACGCTTGCAAACTGGAATTGAAGGAATGAGTACAAATTTTGAGACGAAGGAGGAAAGTAAATTTTGATTTTGATGTCTACTTATAAACGTGTATGCTTTTGGTAATAAATTAATATGTCACTTTTAATTAATTGTTTTCTTATACATATGTTTTAGTAATTAATTTGTGTGAAAGGGGGCGTTTTAATAAGTTTTGCCTAGGGCGCTAAATAATCTGGCGCCGCAGCTGCCTCCAACACATTTAAGTAAACGTGTCAACTGGTTATGCGCCATTGAAGGCATTAACTCCGATTTCAGCCTGCTTTTCTTTTTGGATTTGCTTTGGAACAAACTTCAAGGCAGCAGTTGTTTGATTTTGGAGTTGTCTCTCCTAGAAGAGTGGCTGCCCCAGCTAACGAGCCTCATCTGCCCGAGGGCTCGAACTAGAGGCTTTTCGGTTTAGCAACCACGAGCTTTTCCGACTCGGCCATTCTAGGTCTAATTGCCTTTCATTAAAAAACATAACGTTTCCTAATAAACCCATATTACGGCGAGCCATAAATTGCTTGGTAAAGAATTGGTAAAACAGGCAAGTAAACATGATATATTTAAATTATCTGAATTAACTGAGTACTGAATATGAACATTCAAGATCCGCTGTATGTTATCCTCACAGGCAAGGCAGACCTTAAGAGGGCGGCGTCAGACCTGATCCAGCCCCCCGTGGGGCGGACCAACACCGCCCTGGGGCTGAAGACCGTCAGAGAGATGCTGGCCACACAGGCCCGGCCCCGGGTCCCACACATCATCATCGTCATCACGGACGGCATGAGTTCAAATCCTTCTGAGACGAGGGACCAGGCAACGATGGCGAAATTAGGGGTAAGAGAAAAGAGTGTTTTTTTTCTCTTAAAATTGTTTCAAAATAGGCAAAGTAGTTTGTGATGGTGTATAGTTATACATCTAGTTGCGAGAAAAAAAAAAAAAAAAAAAAAAAAAAAAAAAAAAAAAAAAAACAAATCGAGAAAAATGAAAATGTCATATCCAAATGAGAAAATGTTGCTTTCATGATAGTGTTTTCCAAGGGGGGAGGGGATAATAAACACCAAGTTGATAAAAGTACTTTGAATTATAATATATTTAGATTTTGTTTTTGCGCCAATTAAAAAATATATATATAAAAAACAACAACAGCAAAACATGATATGAAGGATAGATCTGGTTGCTCCACCAGTAGTAAATAGGACTAAACTAAATACTTAACTAGTTTAAAAAAAACAATTAGTCGAGCTTTGCTTTTAAATATGCTCTCCAGTCAATAGTAAGGACAGAACTGTTGAAATAAATGTTTGTTTCTCTAGCAGCGTATAACACACTTTCTCTTTCGTCTCTAGTCAGAACTGAACTGTTGAAATAATAGCTTCTTTTTTTGTTTGTTTCTCCATCAGGGTATAACAATATTTTTTTCTATCATCTCTAGTCCTGAAATATATGTGGAAATAATTGTTTGTTTCTCCATCAGGGTGTAACAATATCCCTCTCTTCTATAGTCACGACAGAACTGTTGAAATAATTGTTTCTTTCTCTCTCAGGGTATAACAATATTTGTGGTGGGGGTGGGGAACCGCGTCTTGAGACAGGAAGTCGAGGACATGGCCACATCCCCCCAGACTTTGTTTGACGCCCCAGACTTCAAGTACCTGGTGGGGATGGTAGAGCTGCTCAGGGACAACATTTGTTCAGGTGAGATGGTGGGGCTAGTGGGCAGGTGTTGTATAGGGGGACAACATTTGTTCAGGTGAGATGATGTGGCTGGTGGGCAGGTGTTGTATAGGGGGGTAGGGGGGACAACATTTGTTCAGGTGAGATGATGTGGCTGGTGGGCAGGTGTTGTATAGGGGGGTAGGGGGGACAACATTTGTTCAGGTGAGATGATGTGGCTGGTGGGCAGGTGTTGTATAGGGGGGTAGGGGGGACAACATTTGTTCAGGTGAGATGATGTGGCTGGTGGGCAGGTGTTGTATAGGGGGTAGGGGGGACAACATTTGTTCAGGTGAGATGGTGGGGCTAGTGGGCAGGTGTTGTATAGGGGGACAACATTTGTTCAGGTGAGATGGTGGGGGTGGTGGGTAGGTGTTGTATAGGGGGACAACATTTGTTCAGGTGAGATGGTGGGGGTGGTGGGCAGGTGTTGTATAGGGGGACAACATTTGTTCAGGTGAGATGGTAGGGCTAGTGGGCAGGTGTTGTATAGGGGGACAACATTTGTTCAGGTGAGATGGTAGGGCTAGTGGGCAGGTGTTGTATAGGGGGACAACATTTGTTCAGGTGAGATGGTGGGGGTGGTGGGTAGGTGTTGTATAGGGGGACAACATTTGTTCAGGTGAGATGGTGGGGGTGGTGGGCAGGTGTTGTATAGGGGGACAACATTTGTTCAGGTGAGATGGTGGGGGTGGTGGGCAGGTGTTGTATAGGGGGACAACATTTGTTCAGGTGAGATGGTGGGGGTGGTGGGCAGGTGTTGTATAGGGGGACAACATTTGTTAAGGTGAGATGGTGGGGGTGGTGGGCAGGTGTTGTATAGGTGGACAACATTTGTTCAGGTGAGATGGTGGGGCTAGTGGGCAGGTGTTGTATAGGTGGACAACATTTGTTCAGGTGAGATGGTGGGGCTGGTGGGCAGGTGTTGTATAGGGGGTGGGGGACAACATTTGTTCAGGTGAGATGGTGGGGCTAGTGGGCAGGTGTTGTATAGGTGGACAACATTTGTTCAGGTGAGATGGTGGGGCTAGTGGGCAGGTGTTGTATAGGGGGACAACATTTGTTCAGGTGAGATGGGGCAAGTGGGCAGGTGTTGTATAGGGGGACAACATTTGTTCAGGTGAGATGGTGGGGGTGGTGGGCAGGTGTTGTATAGGGGGACAACATTTGTTCAGGTGAGATGGTGGGGTAGTGGGCAGGTGTTGTATAGGGGGACAACATTTGTTAAGGTGAGATGGTGGGGGTGGTGGGCAGGTGTTGTATAGGGGGACAACATTTGTTCAGGTGAGATGGTAGGGCTAGTGGGCAGGTGTTGTATAGGGGGACAACATTTGTTCAGGTGAGATGGTGGGGCTGGTGGGCAGGTGTTGTATAGGGGGTGGGGGACAACATTTGTTCAGGTGAGATGATGGGGCTAATGGGCAGGTGTTGTATAGGGGGACAACCTTTGTTCAGGTGAGATGGTGGGGCTAGTGGGCAGGTGTTGTATAGGGGGACAACATTTGTTCAGGTGAGATGGTGGGGCTGGTGGGCAGGTGTTGTATAGGGGGTGGGGGACAACATTTGTTCAGGTGAGATGATGGGGCTAATGGGCAGGTGTTGTATAGGTGGACAACATTTGTTCAGGTGAGATGGTGGGGTAGTGGGCAGGTGTTGTATAGGTGGACAACATTTGTTCAGGTGAGATGGTGGGGCTGGTGGGCAGGTGTTGTATAGGGGGTGGGGGACAACATTTGTTCAGGTGAGATGGTGGGGCTAGTGGGCAGGTGTTGTATAGGTGGACAACATTTGTTCAGGTGAGATGGTGGGGCTAGTGGGCAGGTGTTGTATAGGGGGACAACATTTGTTCAGGTGAGATGGGGCAAGTGGGCAGGTGTTGTATAGGGGGACAACATTTGTTCAGGTGAGATGGTGGGGGTGGTGGGCAGGTGTTGTATAGGGGGACAACATTTGTTCAGGTGAGATGGTGGGGTAGTGGGCAGGTGTTGTATAGGGGGACAACATTTGTTAAGGTGAGATGGTGGGGCTAGTGGGCAGGTGTTGTATAGGGGGACAACATTTGTTCAGGTGAGATGGTGGGGCTGGTGGGCAGGTGTTGTATAGGGGGACAACATTTGTTCAGGTGAGATGGTGGGGGTGGTGGGCAGGTGTTGTATAGGGGGACAACATTTGTTCAGTTGAGATGGTAGGGCTAGTGGGCAGGTGTTGTATAGGGGGACAACATTTGTTCAGGTGAGATGGTGGGGCTGGTGGGCAGGTGTTGTATAGGGGGTGGGGGACAACATTTTTTCAGGTGAGATGATGGGGCTAATGGGCAGGTGTTGTATAGGGGGACAACATTTGTTCAGGTGAGATGGTGGGGCTAGTGGGCAGGTGTTGTATAGGGGGACAACATTTGTTCAGGTGAGATGGTGGGGCTGGTGGGCAGGTGTTGTATAGGGGGTGGGGGACAACATTTGTTCAGGTGAGATGATGGGGCTAATGGGCAGGTGTTGTATAGGGGGACAACATTTGTTAAGGTGAGATGGTAGGGCTAGTGGGCAGGTGTTGTATAGGGGGACAACATTTGTTAAGGTGAGATGGTGGGGGTGGTGGGCAGGTGTTGTATAGGGGGTGGGGGACAACATTTGTTCAGGTGAGATGGTGGGGGTTGTGGGCAGGTGTTGTATAGGGGGACAACATTTGTTCAGGTGAGATGGTGGGGTGGTGGGCAGGTGTTGTATAGGGGGACAACATTTGTTCAGGTGAGATGGTGGGGCTAGTGGGCAGGTGTTGTATAGGGGGACAACATTTGTTCAGGTGAGATGGTAGGGCTAGTGGGCAGGTGTTGTATAGGGGGACAACATTTGTTAAGGTGAGATGGTGGGGGTGGTGGGCAGGTGTTGTATAGGGGGACAACATTTGTTCAGGTGAGATGGTGGGGGTGGTGGGCAGGTGTTGTATAGGTGGACAACATTTGTTCAGGTGAGATGGTGGGGGTGGTGGGCAGGTGTTGTATAGGGGGTGGGGGACAACATTTGTTCAGGTGAGATGGTGGGGTAGTGGGCAGGTGTTGTATAGGTGGACAACATTTGTTAAGGTGAGATGGTGGGGCTAGTGGGCAGGTGTTGTATAGGTGGACAACATTTGTTAAGGTGAGATGGTGGGGCTAGTGGGCAGGTGTTGTATAGGGGGACAACATTTGTTCAGGTGAGATGATAGGGCTAGTGGGCAGGTGTTGTATAGGGGGACAACATTTGTTCAGGTGAGATGATAGGGCTAGTGGGCAGGTGTTGTATAGGGGGACAACATTTGTTCAGGTGAGATGGTGGGGCTGGTGGGCAGGTATTGTATAGGGGGGTAGGGGGGACAACATTTGTTCAGGTGAGATGATGTGGGGCTAGTGGGCTGGTGTTGTATAGGGGGACAACATTTGTTCAGGTGAGATGGTGGGGGTGGTGGGCAGGTGTTGTATAGGGGGACAACATTTGTTCAGGTGAGATGGTGGGGCTAGTGGGCAGGTGTTGTATAGGGGGGTAGGGGGACAACATTTGTTCAGGTGAGATGGTGGGGGTGGTGGGCAGGTGTTGTATAGGGGGACAACATTTGTTCAGGTGAGATGGGGCTAGTGGGCAGGTGTTGTATAGGGGGACAACATTTGTTCAGGTGAGATGGTGGGGCTAGTAGGCAGGTATTGTATAGGGGGACAACATTTGTTCAGGTGAGATGGTGGGGCTAGTGGGCAGGTGTTGTATAGGGGGACAACATTTGTTCAGGTGAGATGATGTGGGGCTAGTGGGCTGGTGTTGTATAGGGGGACAACATTTGTTCAGGTGAGATGATGTGGGGCTAGTGGGCTGGTGTTGTATAGGGGGACAACATTTGTTCAGGTGAGATGGTGGGGGTGGTGGGCAGGTGTTGTATAGGGGGACAACATTTGTTCAGGTGAGATGGTGGGGCTAGTGGGCAGGTGTTGTATAGGGGGACAACATTTGTTCAGGTGAGATGGTGGGGCTAGTGGGCAGGTGTTGTATAGGGGGACAACATTTGTTCAGGTGAGATGGTGGGGCTAGTGGGCAGGTGTTGTATAGGGGGACAACATTTGTTCAGGTGAGATGATTGGGCTAGTAGGCAAGTGTTGACTCGTGTTGAGAGTTTGTATAGGAAGAATGCAACAGTTGATATGATAATGACGGGTCTAGTATACAAGTGTAGGCCTACATAGTTGTTTGTTTATATGAAGAATGCAAAAGCTATGGTAGAATATTGTTTTTAATAATAGGTGGACTGCAGCTAATTTGATTCAAAAACATTTATTATGCTATTGTAAACATTTTATAGGTGATGTGTTACAGCTGTTATAGTACTTGTTCTGAAATAAAACATAAAAATCTGTATAAAAATCTATAAACCAATACAACTATAAAATTTAAATGATTATAAAATTAATAAAATAAACCTCAACACCTCTGCCATTTGTTGGAAGAAATAATCTTTCCGATATATTTTCCTAACTACGCTTTATTTTTTCCCTATTCAAATTTTAAGTATACTTTTAAATATACTATCGTTCTGGGTTACGTGAAATCCACAAAGATTATTATCTTTAAATTTAACTTTAAAGTGAAAAGAAACTGTTGTTTGATTTGTTCCCAGCTATCCTGGATAACACGACGCTGACCACATCAGCCACACCAGACACAACCACACCTGGGATAACCACACGATCTCCCGTACCAGGTTGGTTAAGTTTATATGGTTCCATGACAAATGATATAAGACAAAATATCTCAGGACAAATGATCTCAGACAAAATAACTCATGACAAAATATATGTACACCCTTGTCGCAGCTGCTCTTAGAATCAGCTTTAATGAAGGCCGAACACGAGCAACATACACCAATTTTAGCTGCTTATAATGTAAAAGTATTGAACATGAAGTTCCTATCATTTTTTATGGGATACGAATGAAAGTTTATCTGCTAGTACGACCTGTACATCTACAGTGGCAGTATAGCCGCTGCTACGCCCAGTTGTTTCAAATTTCCCCGAGTCAGTTTTACAACAGAGTTGGGTGGACTCTAGGACTTTCTGTAGTTCTGTAAGCTTGACTAATATAATAACGACATCGACCAATCACAAGTTTTATTTTACCTTTATTTTAATACAAGCTAAACAATTAGAGAGTATTTTAAAGAAGTTCCCCACTGGGTTCGGGATATTATGATGATTGTTGTTAAGTCCTATTTTACTATCTTAATATTTTTGTCGTTTTTATTAAAACAGTTTTATTTAGAAACTATCAAGATGGGGATAAACGCTAACCATATTTGATTTCAAGCATTACTACACCATATCGATGTTCTGACTTATTCCTGTATGTGTACCATCAGCCCTGTGTCAGCAGTGTCTAGTGGAGGGTGGGGTGGGGTTCAACCCTCTCCCCACCGACTGCGAGAAGTACGTGCTGTGTCTGCCAACGACCTTCACCTACGAGCCCCAGATCAAGTCCTGCCCGTTTGGTCTGTTCTGGAGCAACGAGGCGGTCTCGTGTCTTGATGCGCGCTATGTCAACTGTTCCTATGGTAACGGCAACAGCTTTTTAATGAAAATTATTATATGAACCATGATTTTACTATAACGATTTCTGTAACGAGGACGGTATCTATTCTTATTTTTTTTAAACAAGATAACTAATGTAACTCGCTCAAGAAGAACAATGATATATAACACTTTAATCTCATTGACTATAACAGACACCACTACAAAAAGTCAGATTCCTATCATGTCGTATCCCACTATCTCTGTGTAGTCTTGTCTCCTACGTCATCGTTCTTACAGTCGCATCATACTCTCAATACACACATTCTATCAAACGACTAAAAGACCGCAAATATTCTCGAACCTTATTGTCTATCATCTATAAGATCTAACTTTAAATCGTCCTTCACATTTACGCTATGACAGTAACGGTCTTGTCTTCTTGTTCTTTGCATTTTTTTCCAAGTCCCTAGTGGAGCATAGGCTATTTACAACATCAAGTCAATGATTTGTTTTTTGTTAACCATTTTTTTTTGTCTTTTTCAATTTTTGTTTACATTTTTTGGGATCTCCCTTTTTGTATATCCTTGTGGATTCCATAATTAGCCTTGTCCCGGTTATAGCAGTTGCCAGTTTCCTCAACGTATGATCGGTCCATCTTCACCTTCTACGCCGAATCTCTTCCTTCACAAGAATTCATACTATACTTTCACATACAGCCAGTGGCGTAGCGAGGTCGGGTGTCACCCGGTGCGGCACTTAATGGTGTCACCCCCCAGAGGCGTAGCGACCCTTCCCGGGGACAAACTTTCGATCTGCACCCCCCTCAAAATTTCGATTTGCACCACCCCCTCAAGTTTTCGATTTGCACCCCCCTCAAGTTTTTCTCTATATATTTAGCTATTTTATGCCTTGGTGTCACCCCCCTAAATGGTGTCACCCGGTGCGGTCCACACCCCCCGCCCCCCCCCTCGCTACGCCCCTGCATACAGCTGTGTCAGATACTGTATCTAACTAATAGTAGTGTGTTTATTATCAGTAATTGGATTATCGTCTTGAAGACAAACAAACATTGTTATGATTTTATTTTGTCTCTCATTAAAATAAGCACGTGTATTATTCATGCATGTATAGACAGGTGCGCCTCAGATTCGAACCTCCAATCCTACCCATCGTCCTCCGAACTGGCTACCTGTCGCTCCTACTTCACCTGCACCAACGGCAAGTCGAACCCCCAGTGCTGTGAGAAGGGGTACAAGTACGTGGAGGGGACAGGGTGTGTCGGTGACCCGGCGTGTCAGGAGAAGTGTCCGCTGGAGGTCACCATCTTCAATCTAGGTAAATAGTAGTCTGTTTAACATTAGGGCATATTTCAACGTTTTCAGGCTAAAAAAAAATTGTCGTGAACGGTGGCAGAGTTTCTTCCAGGCATCTCGTCGGGGGGTTCTGCTCCCTCCCCCCCCCCCCACCTCACGAAAAATGTCTACACCCCCAAATAGAATTTATATAGAAAATATATGTTGACCCCACCTTCCGGAAATTTTAGAAGGGTATGGAACATTTCAACGTTTTCAATCGAGGTAAATTTTCGTGTACCCTCACTTCATACTGGTTTACATCAGTGTTTCAAAGGGCAAGCGTAGGGGGGGGGAGCTGACAATATATTCCAGAGGGGGTGAGAGGAGGACACTGGTAAAAATATGTTTTCTATATAAATTCCATTTCGTTATGGGGGGGGGGCAGTAGAGTTTCTTCGCGGAGCTCCCCACCCCCACCCCGAAGAGATGCCTGGAAGCAACACAGGTTGTGGAACATTTCAATTTTTTAAACATGAACTTACATTTTCGTTTAGAGGTAAACGAAACAAATATTAAAGTGGTGGAGTGGTAGAGCGTATGGCTACTGTTACAAGTATCCGATTTCAAGTTAGAAAACTGTGAACTTATAAGTGGACAATAAAGCGTTTAAGAAATTATTCGTTCTGCAGACCTTCAGAAAGAGCTCCACAAATCATTAATTTTGTAACGTTAGTTAATTGATTCCAGTTTTAGCCTATTGCTAAATTTATTAGTAAAAATGTGCGTAATGTTAAACACCAAAAATATTAACCATCATAAAAATAGTCGTTCTATTCTATATGACCTAATGTTGCTCTTAGTGACCTTATCCATTTGCATTAACTAAACGATTGTCTAAATAAAATTAACAACCGGTTTACAATATTAGAATCATGTTAACATTCTGTGTCTCGTCTCCATGGTAACCATGCAGGTGCCTGCAGGTACAGACCTGACCGCGACAGTTACTACAGCTACCTGGAGGTCATCCCGGGTCAAGGTCACGTCAAGAGGTTCTGCTCACCAGGCCAGATGTACAGCACCAGGTTGTGTGCGTGCACGTTTGATGCTGGGCAGGTGGTGCCCACTCTAGGTGAGCAGTGTGCCGGCGTTTAGTCCTAGATGTGTTTTGACATGAGTACATTTTTTTAGTCTACTTTACTATGTATCTTATGGAACGGCTAAGTGGTAGAGTGCTACGCTGCTAACTCGAAAGTCTCGAGGTCGAATCCGGATCCAAGTCATTAGAACGTTCACCTAGCTCTGATAGGTACCTAACTCATATTGCCGCTGAGCAAAGTGCTGACCACACCTTACATTAATATACCGAAGTCAAGAACAATGAACTGTACTTCATCTACTACATGTATCTATAGAACATTTTCGATTTTTTTTCCAACTATTTTTTTTTTACTTTTTTTTTGTATTTTTGGCAAATCGTGTAACTCAATTTTAGACTATTTCTAATGCAACGATTCCCTAAAACTTTCCGAACACGTTTGTTTACGATACCGATGCGAGGATATCCAATTTTCAATATAATACGACGTTTAATTAGTCATTATATACAAATGGATCACGTAGATATTTTGAGTGCGTTGGATATTTGATTACTATCGATACACAATTACAATATTAATGTAACAGTAGACAAATGTAATTTAGAAAATGAAGTTAATAAAATAACATTGAGTATTTTTCAACTTAAAACCAACAGCCTGTACGCCGAACGTCAAACTAAACTTCGACACCAACTTTGAAGACACCTCAGGCAACCATCAACATGTCGACATCCACAACGTGTCCCTGACTACTTCCGGCACCGCCCACTTCAGCGGGGACAGTCACCTGACCATGCCAGCAACAGCCAATCAAAACCTCAGGGACCAGCTGGTCATTCACGTCAGGTTCAGAGTCAAGAGGAACACGACAAATGACCAGGTCAGTCTTTTGGTCTTAACCAGGTCAGTCTTTTGGTCTTAACCAGGTTAGTCTTTTGGTCTTAACCAGGTCAGTCTTTTGGTCTTAACCAGGTCAGTCTTTTGGTCTCAACCAGGTCAGTCTTTTGGTCGCAACCAGGTCAGTCTTTTGGTCTCAACCAGGTCAGTCTTTTGGTCTTAACCAGGTCAGTCTTTTGGTCTCAACCAGGTCAGTCTTTTGGTCTGAACCAGGTCAGTCTTTTGGTCTCAACCAGGTCAGTCTTTTGGTCTCAACCAGGTCAGTCTTTTGGTCTCAACCAGGTCAGTCTTTTGGTCTTAACCAGGTCAGTCTTTTGGTCTTAACCAGGTCAGTCTTTTGGTCTTAACCAGGTCAGTCTTTTGGTCTTAACCAGGTCAGTCTTTTGGTCTTAACCAGGTCAGTCTTTTGGTCTTAACCAGGTCAGTCTTTTGGTCTTAACCAGGTCTTTTTCCTGAGGTAGATAGATAACAGCTCTCAAGATTTTCTAATACATGACAATAAAAAAAAATACGTTTAAATGTCTAACACTCACACACACAAACAAACACACAAACAAACAAACACACACACACACACACATATATATATATATATATATATATATATATATATATATATATATATATATATATATATATATATATATATATATATATATACGCGCATATATATATATATATATATATATATATATATATATATATATATATATATATATATATATATATATATATATATATATATATATATATATATATATATATATGTATATATATACACATACTGTATAATGAAAGTGTACAATGTTTTACATATACATTATTGTATCAAAGTATGTATATATAACTAGAAATATAGACACTAGATTAATGCATCTACTCCTATAGCCCTAGTGAGGTTTGAAACATCACTAATTACCATGTCATTTCAAGGTTTTAACCAACAATGATTGGGGATTTCAACATTGGCTCAAAAACACAAGCAACGGACAAAATATTGTGACCGGCCAAAAAGAAGTGATCATAAAGGATACAGTAAATAGGCCAGGTATTTCATGAGTGTAAATATAAATTTTAATATCTGAGTTATTTTAACGTTTATCATTATGGGATGGATGTTTAGTTTTCTTTTGAATTTTATCATCATTTTTTCCCGTTTGAGCCCATTACACATGGGGTAGACGAAGTAGAGTTCATCTGTTTCAATGACCACGGAATACAAGGTTAGCCGCCTTTACTTCCCTAACATGAGTTAGGTACCCATCAGAGCTGGGCTGACTCTGGAATGTCTACTGATTTCAACATGGATTCAAACTTGAGACTTTTGGCTTAGCAGTCTAGCACTCTACTGATAGGCCACGACGTCCCTCCTCTTCCTGTAGCCTACCCTTTTATTGTTTTTAAAATGTTTTAACATTAATTTTACTATTCTTCGATTGTGAAGCACAACTTTATGTTACAAACTACCTGTATACTAGGTGCTGCCCTGAAGCCGCTGGAAATTTTAACGTTCCTCAAAAACGGCACAATCGTTCGCGACCCACGCTATGACGTCAACATGACGTGGACCAGCCCGGGCCAACAACACAACAACGTTGTTCACATCGGGAAGATCGGTAAAGCTGCCACCCCTACAATACAAAATGGAATCGTCTACATCCCGAATGGCAAAGACAAGATATTAATCAACGAAGGGGTGGACGACAACAATAATTTAAAATGGCGGATTGTTTCTGTGCATCCTGACGGGAAAACTGGGAAAATTGTTGAAGTTGGCCGCGGGGATGTCCCACAAGATATACAGGTAAATAATAAGACTAATATAAGTCAGCGGTTTTGCTATTTTATATAGGCCTATAACTAGTAGCAACGCATCATGGGATAGAGGCATTAAAGTAAACAAAACCTCACAAATATTTTAATCTGAAATTAAACCACTATTTTTGGTTTGTTTTTTGTTCTGTATTTCTTTGGTTGTTCCCTTTTGAAAATCACAGACAGACGAACGTAGGGGGGGGGGGGGGGGGGGGTCGTCCATAAATGACGTCACACTCGCAGGGGGAGGGGGTCCGTAATTTTGTGACGGTGTGTGATGAGGGGGAGGGAGGGTTCAGATAGCGTGACGTCGCATTTTTGCATTATAAAATAGCAATGTTAGAAAACGAGTTTTAGCCGTTATTTCGCGTTTTAAAAAACGGTTTTAATAAATTGTAATAGAAATTGATCAAAATACTCTATGTTGAAAGAGTTCTGACAAGATTTTAGAAAAATATCGATGCTTTAAGAAAAATTCAACAGCATTTTTGGGCGGGGGGGGGGGGGGGGAGGGGGTCTGGCTTTTGTGATGACGTGTGACGGAGGGGAGGTGGGAGATAAAAATCGTCAAAAATCGTGACGTCATTTATGGATGACCCCTAGCCAATAATTAAAGATCACGATAGTCCAAGATTGAATAGAGTATATTTTGTTTCTGTTTCTTAAGATCTTAAGATCATGACCTTCTGTCTACATCTTCTATTTACCTTTTCGGTGACGGCTGTCAATAGTGTAGATGAAGTAAAGTCAAACTAGTTTTTTTTTTATCTCGGTACATAAAGCTATAGTTTAGTCAGTTCACGCCCAGCAGTCTTAACTTTCCATTTCGTCAGTCATGCACCCATCAGAGAAGGTCGGAGTCGGTAAGTTATCTGCTATGTCCTCGAGACATAAGTTTTCTTGTTAGAAGCGGGTGCGCTATACTGCCCTACCAGACCGTCACATATTCATGTTATACAACGTAGAGTATCTATATTTCGGGCTCATTGTTAAGGTAAAATGTTGGTAAGACCAATATATAACTCATAAAGGTTTGGCTGGATACGTGAATTACGTAGGGAAGAGTAAAAGCGGCTGGACTTAATGCTGACTACGCTATCCCTTCCAATAGATTAGTAAAAAAATAAAAGAACTCTACTTCACCTGCCCAATTTATCGCTTCATATTCAGTGGTCAAAAAATACATGAACTCTACTTCATCTACCCAATTTATCGCTAGGTCTAAGGAGGAATCTTTTCTTATTATACTTAAATGGTTTGACTGATTAATATATAATACATTATTTTACATTTATTTTCTATTTACCCGTTTCCCATTTATTTGTTTTATTTTTAATTTTTTTGAAACAGCAAAAACATGGGTTTGATCTTTTACCACCTACGCTAGAGAGGTGGTTTATTTTGGCTCCTGGTGGGATTGTGCTACAGAAAGGTGAAGGACCCATCCCTGATGACGTCATGAACCGTTATGCCGGCTTCACACCTGGGACGTTGGTGAAAGTGTACGAGAGGGGGGATACGGTAGACAGGTGAGTACCGGTGACACTGACCGGTGACATGAACCAGTGACATGAACCAGTGACATGAACCAGTGACATGAACCAGTGACATGAACCAGTGACATGAACCAGTGACATGAACCAGTGACATGAACCAGTGACATGAACCAGTGACATGAACCAGTGACATGAACCAGTGACATGAACCAGTGACATGAACCAGTGACATGAACCAGTGACATGAACCAGTGACATGAACCAGTGACATGAACCAGTGACATGAACCAGTGACATGAACCAGTGACATGAACCAGTGACACGAACCAGCGACATGAACCAGTGACATGAACCAGTGACATGAACCAGTGACACGAACCAGTGACATGAACCAGTGACATGAACCAGTGACATGAACCAGTGACATGAACCAGTGACATGAACCAGTGACATGAACCAGTGATATCAACCAGTGACATGAACCAGTGACATGAACCAGTGACATGAACAAGTGACATCAACCGGTGACATGAACCAGTGACATGAACCAGTGACATGAACCAGTGACATGAACCAGTGACATGAACCAGTGACATGAACCAGTGACACGAACCAGTGACACGAACCAGCGACATGAACCAGTGACATGAACCAGTGACATGAACCAGTGACACGAACCAGCGACATGAACCAGTGACATGAACCAGTGACATGAACCAGTGACATGAACCAGTGACATGAACCAGTGACACGAACCAGTGACACGAACCAGCGACATGAACCAGTGACATGAACCAGTGACATGAACCAGTGACACGAACCAGCGACATGAACCAGTGACATGAACCAGTGACATGAACCAGTGACACGAACCAGTGACACGAACCAGCGACATGAACCAGTGACATGAACCAGTGACATGAACCAGTGACACGAACCAGCGACATGAACCAGTGACATGAACCAGTGACATGAACCAGTGACATGAACCAGTGACATGAACCAGTGACATGAACCAGTGACATGAACCAGTGATATCAACCAGTGACATGAACCAGTGACATGAACCAGTGACATGAACAAGTGACATCAACCGGTGACATGAACCAGTGACATGAACCAGTGACATGAACCAGTGACATGAACCAGTGACATGAACCAGTGACACGAACCAGTGACATAAAACAGTGACATGAACCAGTGACACGAACCAGCGACATGAACCAGTGACATGAACCAGTGACATGAACCAGTGACATGAACCAGTGACATGAACCAGTGACATGAACCAGTGACATGAACCAGTGACATGAACCTGTGATATCAACCAGTGACATGAACCAGTGACATGAACCAGTGACATGAACCAGTGACATGAACCAGTGATATCAACCAGTGATATGAACCAGTGACATGAACCAGTGACATGAAGCAGTGACATGAACCAGTGACATGAACCAGTGACATGAACCAGTGACATGAACCAGTGACATGAACCAGTGACATGAACCAGTGACATGAACCAGTGACATGAACTGGTGACATGAACCAGTGACATGAACCAGTGACATGAACCAGTGACATGAACCAGTGACATGAACCAGTGATATCAACCAGTGACATGAACCAGTGACATGAACCAGTGACATGAACCAGCGACATGAACCAGTGACATGAACCAGTGACATGAACCAGTGACACGAACCAGCGACATGAACCAGTGACATGAACCAGTGACATGAACCAGTGACATGAACCAGTGACACGAACCAGCGACATGAACCAGTGACATAAAACAGTGACATGAACCAGTGACATGAACCAGTGACACGAACCAGTGACATAAAACAGTGACATGAACCAGTGACACGAACCAGCGACATGAACCAGTGACATGAACCAGTGACATGAACCAGTGACATGAACCAGTGACATGAACCAGTGACATGAACCAGTGACATGAACCAGTGACATGAACCTGTGATATCAACCAGTGACATGAACCAGTGACATGAACCAGTGACATGAACCAGTGACATGAACCAGTGACATGAACTGGTGACATGAACCAGTGACATGAACCAGTGACATGAACCAGTGACATGAACCAGTGACATGAACCAGTGATATCAACCAGTGACATGAACCAGTGACATGAACCAGTGACATGAACCAGTGACATGAACAAGTGACATCAACCGGTGACATGAACCAGTGACATCAACCGGTGACATGAACCAGTGACATGAACCAGTGACATGAACCAGTGACATGAACCAGTGACATGAACAAGTGACATCAACCGGTGACATGAACCAGTGACATCAACCGGTGACATGAACCAGTGACATGAACCAGTGACATGAACCAGTGACATGAACCAGTGACATGAACTGGTGACATGAACCAGTGACATGAACCAGTGACATGAACCAGTGACATGAACCAGTGACATGAACCAGTGATATCAACCAGTGACATGAACCAGTGACATGAACCAGTGACATGAACCAGTGACATGAACAAGTGACATCAACCGGTGACATGAACCAGTGACATCAACCGGTGACATGAACCAGTGACATGAACCAGTGACATGAACCAGTGACATCAACCGGTGACATGAACCAGTGACACAATATGCTGATAATTACCGGTGACACGAACCGGTTACACGAAATGGTGACACGAACCGGTTACACGAAATGGTGACACGAACCGGTTACACAAAATGGTGACACGAACCGGTTACACGAAATGGTGACAGGAACAGGTTACAAGAAATGGTGACACGAACCGGTTACACGAAATGGTGACAGGAACAGGTTACAAGAAATGGTGACACGAACCAGTGACCCCAACTGGTAACACAATATTCAGGTAACTACCGGTGACACGAACCAGTGACTGGACAAACAATAAGAACCCGTGACACGAATAAAAGGTAACAGAATAAATGTACTATGTTTCATTAAAAGCATAGGTCTCTTACTACACATTTTAGCGAACAACACTTACAATAGATAACAAAATAAAATACGTTTCGAAATGAAAGCTAGTTTGTTTCATTATTTAAAAAGTTTCTTTAAGTTTTTTTTTTCTAAAAAAAATATTTATTTTCCATTGCATTTAAAAGCTGTATATAAACGTTTTTTTTAATAAAGTATTTGTTTTATTTCTTGATAAAGATCATGTATTAATACTTTTAATTATTTTAATTTCGGATAATCAAAATATCGTTCCATGCCATTACATTTCGTGTATTGAGTAGGAAAACATATTTTGTGTGAGTTTTTGGCCGAACTTCATTTCCTTCGTGTTAGCCATCGTTTGCTGTACCGCCAGACCACGCCGCCAGAGTTTCTTTCTTCACTGCCCCCCCCCCCCCCCCCCACCACTGAAGCATGTCTACGCCCCCCCCTCCCAGAACGAAATCGAAAAAAGAAATAAAGAAATATACTTTTATCAGAGACCCTCCCCCCACCCCACTCCGAAAAATCTAGTCCGATCCTCCCCCCTGAAATTTCAAAGTCTGAAAGAAACACTACACCCCCCTCTCCTCATTTAATCTACACAAAAGTAAGCTTGTAAACATATATTTCTTCAAACGTCTGCTTTAAACAAGACGTTCAACTAACACCACTGTTTGTGCTTACAGATGGCAAATCTCCAAGCCCGATGGCTCAGAGTTACAAGAAGGGCCGGGGCAGATCCCCCAGGCTTTGTTGGACGAGTTTCTGCTGGGTCCGGCCTTGACCCCTGGCCAGGTCACATCCACCTGGTCAGTGCTGGCACCAAACGGTCACGTGTTGGAGAGCGGACAAGGTACGACGTTTATGATTGGTCATCTTTATTTAGTAACATTTTTATACTACGACGGACCTATCTACATTTTACGTAAAATGGGGGGCGGGGGGGGGGGGGAGTTGTGGGTAGTTGCGGTTACGTATGTAATATTCCCTTAGGGTTAGGGTTAGCAATAACCTAACACCAGTTTAGTGTGATATTTTATTATTAAGGCGTTTTAACACATGGTTAACATACAGCAATATTGACATGATATATTAGTTACAGAGTTTCTTTCAGGAATCCCTGAGGGGTGAGGAGTCGGGGGGGGGGGGGCAGTGCACCCACGAAGCACACGTCTACCGCCCCCCTTCCCCAGGTTAAATAAAATTTATATACAAAATAAAAATTGCAACCAGTGTCCGCCCCGCCGAAATGTAAGTAAGCACTCTCCCCTCCCGATAGTTTCAAGTGCCCCCCCCCCCCCAATCCTCAGTAAAATATCTTAATGAAACACTGATTAGTTTATATATTTAAAAAAAAACGTAGCTATAACTTTGTTAAAGCGTGTCTTGATGCTTTAGCTTTAGATTCGAATTTTTTCAAAATATGTTGTGGTCGTTGACCAATAGAAACCTTTGTTGTATTGAAGGAATAACATAGCTGATTAACTTACATACTTTTGGTCGTTGACCAATAGAAACCTTTGTTTTATTGAAGGGAGAACATATTGACCAATAGAAACCTTTGTTTTATTGAAGGGAGAACACCGATGCTGACCCTACAGAAATACTCCGCCAACCCAGCCAATCTCTTGCTAAGGTCAACCAGCCGTGACGGGGGCTCCCCCCACTGGGAGGTGACCAGGGTCAACGGTCAGAAGGTTCTGGAAGGACGGGGGGCTCTACCTGACGGCGTCACGCAGTTCGCTAAAGGCGAGATCCCGCTACCTCAGGTATGTGGGGGTTTGTTTGTGTGTGGGTTGTGTGTGTGGGTTTGTGTGTGTGTTTAGGGGGGGGTTCGTGTGTGGAGTTTGTGTTTGTGTGTGTGGGGGGGGGGGGAGGGGGGTTCGTTTTTGTGTGTGTGGGTTGTGAGTGGGTTTGTGTGTGTGTTGTGTGTGTGGGTTTGTGTGTGTGTGTTGTGTGTGTGGGTTTGTATGTGTTTTTTTTTTGGGGGGGGGGTTGGTGTGTGGAGGTTTGTGTTTGTGTGTAAGTGTGGTTGTGTGTGTGTATTGGTGGGGTCAGCTTGTGTGTGTATTTGTGCGTGTTTTTGTGTATTTTTTTTTAGCTATTGAGAATACGAAGGCTATGTAATAAACTGTATTGGTCAAGGTAAAATAGCCATCTCCTCCCAGAACACAACATCGATAATTTCTGCTAATAATATAGCAAACTGAAATTCAGCCATTTGGTATTTGTTTAAAATTGTATGCCGCAAATTTCCAATGTGAAATTAGTTAAATGGCAATACAATTTGTTTTTGGTTCGATAAGGACTTGATAAAATATGGAAAGTTGGGATTGTTTTTTAATGGTGTGTAATGGCACACATCTCAACATAATACACACACATTCAGTGCCGGCGCCAGGTTATTTAGCGCCCTAGGCAAAACTTATTAAAACGCCCCCTTTCACACAGATCAATTAATAAAACATATTTATAAGAAAAAAATTAATTAAAAGTGACATATTAATTTATTATCAATTGCATAAACGTTATAAGTAGACATCAACATTTTACTTGCCTCCTTCGTCGCAAAAATTTGTACTAATTTCTTTAATTCCTATTCACAAGCGTAATCACATTCTATTGAAATTGTTGCTAAGTCCACGAGTCTACTTTGTACTTACAGACATAGCCCCCCCTCCCTCTTAGAAAAATTTCAAATGTTTCTCTCCCTCCCCCCCCCCCCCCCGCTCCCGGAAAAAAAGTCTGGAAAAAAACACTGAAAAAACCCCCACACTTCTTGTAGTGTTGGGCTCTCTGCCGACCTCCCAATGTGAGTTCCAGAACGGAATGTACCTGTTTTAAGCTTGAATGTCTTTGGTTAAAATTGTAATATGTCAATATTGTGTGATTATGTAACGATTTTTTTTTGTTTTTGAAAAATAAAAGGTTATAAATGTTATAGATTCCAGCCTACAAATGTTATATATAAATCCTTTAGGAGAGGGTGAAAAATAATAAAAAGAAAGTTAATTAGATGATTAGATTTTGCGACTAAGACGATTTCGACGCATTAGTTGCGCTATCTCGTAATGTATGTCTAGTAACATTCATTATTGCAATCTACAACGGCTACTGATATATTTGTTTTTCAACTGGATAATGCTAAAAAAACTAACAAACTATTTAGTTTAGAACTTCTGCTCTATATAAATGTTACAATAGCAAATAGTAACTTAAAGTTGTATTTATATGTAAGCTGTCAGCCTAAGGTGCAGGAATTTGAAATGGATGAATTATCTCCCATTTGGAAATTCAAATACCATATTTTATTCAAGGGAAATAACTTTAAACAAAATAGCTAAATTAACAAAATGTGACTAAGACGTGCTTGAGAAACAATAAACAATCTAAATTTTATTACGTAATAATTATAAAAAAGAAATTGTATATTAACTATGTATCCATGGCAATAGAATATATTTTGTCAATTGACTACTTAACTGTATTTTTGGTTTGAAGGTTTAAAGACGGTAGCTTTATTATAACATACTTCTAGTCAATTTTGATGACATTCAACGCAGATTACCATGAACTCATCTTCATTCTTAATTTTGGATCCCTAAACAAAGGGACACTTTCCAATAATCGAATTCGGGCAACTGTTTAAGACAGGGGTCGGCATCCTGCGGCTCGCGAGCCGCATGCGGCTACTTTGATGTCAAGATGCGGCTCTCCAGTTCCATGCACAAATATTGATAACGAGCCGGCCCGCGGCATAACATACGCCGCTATTTAGTTGTTTTCTACTTTTCAGTAATTCATAATTTGTGAATTCGACAGTACTAACGCTGACACTGAAAATATTTCTTTAAAACACTATAAGTAGCTCGTTAAGGACCAAAGGACCATAACCCCCCCTTCCTTTCCCCCCCCCCCCCCCAACGTTTAAAATCGTTTCAAAATAAATTATCTGCCCCTAATAGCCGTCACTAAACCCGACTCCACGAAGGTAAACAGCGTGAACCACAGCTCACTAAGACCATGTACGGGTGGGGATGGTAGAGAGCGCGTTTACAGCTTGTTTTCTAGCGTCTCCCAGAAGAGAATTATATATATAGATTATTTTGCAATTTTTTCAAAACTCATTAAAATTATTGTAAAGAAAAACAACTTTAAAAATGAAAAAACACTCATCAGAGAACAATGAGAGTAGGCGAGGCAGAAAGGATACGGACAGCTGACAGCCGCTTGGGCACCAGACCCAGACCGTGCTGTAGCCAGCCCCGTGGCGAAGGTTCCATTCTTGCCAGTGCCGACTTTTTCGAATATCGTTAAATGAGCAATATTATTCTTATTCAGAATTCATTTCTCTATCGGTCAGTATGTATTAATTTGACCAGAGTGACGTAGTTTTTAAATGTTATTAGCTTCCTACGTTTGAGCCGGTGGGGTACGAGTTTACCCTGCGTTCAGTGGGTAGGAAGATAAGCCCGATGAGAACCGAAGCGACCGATACCCAAGCTATTGGTCGGAGTTGGTCGTGTTTAGGGCTGCCGGGTTATGGGAGACACCTCCTGAGCCGGTGGTGTCCGTAAAGAAAGAAAAAAGTTATTGGCTTTTAAATTGGATTGGGATAGTCGTATAGTTATATTATTTGTTTACTAATTTTATCATAGCAGAGTGAAATACTTTAATATGTTTTGTGCTAAATATTAGTATGTTTTTTAAGTATAAATATTCTTTCATATTTAAAGCTATTTATTTCAAATTAAAATTCAAAAGTATATATCTAATCCGAATCAAATGCCAAAAATATTGAAATACAAATGTTAGTGGCTCTTTAAAAACTGGGAACTTTTGTAAATAGTAACTTTTGGCTCTTGCGGCTCAAAAGGTTGCCGAACCCTGTTTAAGACTGTGCTATAAATTATTGATTAAATATAAAAAACAATTATAATTTGAAAAAACTATGTTTACGGTGAGTTATAAATTCCAGCCTATATAATATTATAGTGGTAATATATATTCCTAAAAAAAACTAAAGATTTTTCAGCTAGAAAACGCCTACCTTTCTTTGTAGTGTGTTCCGTCCTGAATTGAAATCAGCTAACGTACGATAAACTCGACTACTCGATATACTCTACTACATTCACAAAATTCGATACCTAAACATAACTAGACTCGATGCTCCAGAACTACGACACCAACTCACTTAACTTCACCAAGCTCTACAAACGATACTCCCAATCAACAACGATTTCACTGGACCTACTACTACACGTTAACAGTCAACACAATTCGATACCTTGATACCACAAGACTCGATATTCCCGAACTCCAGAACTACGATACCTCATCACCCACATTCTCATTTCTCTACTACCATTTAGATTCCACTAGACTACAACTACACAACAGCCAAATAAACATACGACACTTTAACACTTCGATACTTTATACCTACCAAAACCATAACAACAACAGCCTTCCACCGTTACTGCCAAATCTAAACGATTCATCAAAACTTACCAAACAAGTACAATACTTTGAAAACTCCGCCATAACAAAACTCTATACACCAGAACAGATTTCCAATTCAAAGTCAGAGAAAACGAGACTTAAAAACCAAAATGTCACGTGTTTTGGAACGCCCTGTCTATCGTTGGAGCGATCACTAAATTAACATTAAAATTAGATAACCGTTTGAAAGGTTCGAAAGTTAAATTACGAACTTATTTAATCGTTTTCTACATCAGTTATGTGACACCAAAATAAAAAGGCAAAGGGACTGGTAAAAAGCGTCCCGACCTTTCCAAATTAGGGAGGTTGGGGTTGTATTCTCATCATCGCGGATATAGGCCTACATAGACCTAAATTTGGGGTGGGGGCGCAAAATTAATAGTTCGTCCTGGGCGCCCAAATAGATCGCTACTCCTTTGTATATTACTATCTATAGTTTATAAAAGATAATCAAAGCTATTAATTATTAGGTACTTTTTGATAATAACGATTAAACAATTTTTTTGCGCCCCCCCCCCCCGAGGGATGGCGCCCGATGCGACAGCATAGTTCGCCTTATAGGTAGCGCCGGCCCTGCATACATTATTGAGTACATAATGGGACGGCGTCGTCTAGCGGTAGAGAGCTGGACTGCTAGCCCGTAAGTCTCGAGTTTGAATCCGGGTTCAAGTCAGTACACCGTCCCTAAGTCCACCCAACTCTGAACATAGTGCTGACTACTCTATCCCTTCATATGCCATGGTCCCAGAAACAAGTGCCCGATAGACCGCCAGGTTTGAAATGGAACTTCACTACTTTCTCGCGTTAGGGCATAAGGCGAGATAACAGAAAAAGTTGAATTCAACTTCAGGACCCAATGAGTAGTCAGAGGCGTAGCGACCCTTCCCGGCACCCGGGGACAAACTTTCGATTTGCACCCCCCCCTAGAACTTTTCATTTGCACACCCCCTCAAAAACTTTTAATTTGGCGCCCCCCCCCTAAGGTCGGCGCCCGGGGACATATGTCCCCCCCCCGCCCCCCTCCTCGCTACGCCTCTGTGAGTAGTACTTTAAACACACAACACACCACAAACATTACACACACGAGTAGCTAGTACACACTGTTTACATAGTGTACACAATAAAGTCGAAACTACAACCTTACATTGATTAATCTCTGACGTCATCAGACCTCACACGTCAACGGCTGGAAGGTCAAGCTGCCCAGTGGAGAGGTCAAGTCTGGAACCGGTCCAATACCCCAGGAGATCCTTGACCTCTTCCAGGAAGTCTATTCGCCAGCTGCCAAGGTGATGTCACTTTTTGTTATTCGCTGTACTACTAGTCTGTTTCTTACCCGAGTGATTTAAGATGTTTTTTAATTCTTCTATCACATTAGGAGTCGTCCATAAATGACGTCACACTCGTAGGGGGGAGGGGGGGGGGTCCGTAATTTTGTGATGGTGTGTGATGAGGGGGTGGGGGGGGGGGGTTCAGATGTTGCGACGTCACACTTTTGCAGTATAAAAAAGCATTGTTAAAAAACAAATTTTAGACGTTATTTCGCATTTTAGAAGACTGATCAATTCCTGTTGCAATTTATTAAAACACTCTAATTTGATAGAGTTCAGACAAGATTTTGGAAAAATATCGATGTTATAAGAAAAATTCAACTGCAATTTTGCGGGGGTTGTAGGCTGATGTGTGACGCCACTTTAGTTGGGGGGTCTGGCTTTTTGTGACGATGTGTGACGAAGGGGAGGGGGAAGATAAAAATCGTCAAAAATAGCGTGACGTCATTTATGGATGACCCTTTTAAAAATTCAGAATAATAATGATTCAATTTTTTAAAATAGTAAAATGGTTCAAAAAGTTGATAATATATTTAATTTAATTTATGTGGTTTAAGGCAATGCATATTGATTTAACATTTAAAACAAATAAATGATTATCAATTATTCAAAAAATTTAAATGATTAATTGATACATAACTCGCAAATAAAATATAACTAGCGCATATTTAAAAAAAATACAACACACAAACTACAGCCGCCTTAAATTCTTAGTTCAGTGATGCAAAACGTCAACAGATCATCTAAAACAGGGGTCTCCAAACTAAGGCCCACGGGCCTGATGCGGCCCGCGAAGTCCTCTCATCCGGCCCGCGGAGATTTTTTGTCCACGGAAAAAAAACGTTTGTTGGTGATAGCTAAGGAACTTTGCTCAGAAAAATCACGACATGCCTAGAAACAAATTGGCCCCCGAACTGAAATTTGATAGTTAATGCGGCCCTCGGACTAAAAAGTTTGGAGACCCCTGATCTAAAACAAAAAAATAATATTATTTTTTAAAATATATTTACACTTCTTTATATTAATTCAAATTGATTGTATTAGAATTCTTTATGGGTAATTTTTCTCTCACTTGGATTAGGCTATTTAGTTTTATAAGTTGTTAAAAAGATTTTTTTTAACCTGCGATGTACAGATCGCGACTGGCGGAAGTGACGTCATCAACCGATGGAAGGTCACCTTACCGGACGGGTCAGTCCGAAGTGGCGTGGGGGAGATGCCGGCAGACGTGAGTGCCGCCATCAGGAGCCAGGGTGCCGGCACCGGCACCGTCTGGAGTGCCACTCTGCCGGACGGGACCGTGAGGACCGGCACAGGGGCCGTGCCGTCTGACCTGATGACCTCAGCGCAGGGTCAAGGACAAGGACAGAAATCTAAAAATAGCTCAACATTAGGTAAATATTTCAATAAAGCGATTGTTGTTGTGATTTTCGGTCAACGTGAACTAAAACTTGTATGTTCAAACATTTTGGATACTTTATGTTAAGGGGGTGCGGGTTGGTTTTTGTTGTTAGTTAACTTCATTGTATGTCCTAAAGGATGCGTCTGACTACTTTTATACTGTAAAGGTGAGTAAAGTTACCCTTCTAAGCTGACGGTCTATGGGGTAAGTGAAGTAGAGTTTACTACTTTCTGTGACCTCGGAATTTGAAGGGATAGTGTAGCCAGCTCTATTTTCAGCTGCCTTTACTTTCCCTGACGCGAGTTAGGTACTCGTCAGAGCTGGATGAACTCGGGAACGGTCTACTGATATGAACCCAGATTCGAACTTCCGAGTTAGCAGTCTACCTCTCTACCGTTAGACTACTCCATCCCCCTTTTATACTGTGTGTGTTGCTAACATATTTATTTGCATCTAGTGTATCGGGCTTGTTGTTAACTTAAACTTTAAACTAAAAAAAAAACTTATCTGAACCCGGCCTTCACAGAAGGTGGCTTCAGACTTTTTCTTTTTACCGATGATGAATTTGGATTAAAAAAAAAAAACAATGTTTTTTTTTCAGGGAAAAAATGGACGCTGACGATGCCAGATGGTACCGTGCGAACAGGCACTGGAGATGTTCCGGCTGACCTTCAGATGACCTTGCAGCAGAACGGAAGTAACCAACAGTGGGAGATAACTCTCCCTGACGGTAGTGTCAAAAGAGGGACAGGTCAAATACCGGGTCATCTTAAGAAATATTTAGGTCAGTCAAATACTTGGTCATTTTACGAAATACCTGGGTGAGTCAAATACTTGGTCATCTGAGGAAATATTTAGGTGAGTCAAATTATGGGCCATCATAAGAAATACCTGGGTGAGTCAAATTATGGGTCATCTTAAGAATTTTTTTGGCCAGTCAAATACTTGGTCATTTTACGAAATACCTGGGTGAGTCAAATACTTGGTCATCTGAGGAAATGTCTGGGCGAGTCAAATACTGTGTAATCTTAACAAATAACCTGGTGAGTCGAATACTGGGTCATCTTAAGAAAATATCTGGGTTAGGCAAATGCTCGGCCATCTTACGAAATACCTAGGTGAATCAAATATAGGATCATAGTAAGAAGTAGTTTAACGATTCTTATATCAGGTGAGTATTAGAATAACCAAGGTTAGCCAAACACCAGGTCATTGTAAGAAACACCTGGGTAAGTGAAAGATGTACAGGCTAGACAGTGGCGTAGTGAGGTCGGGTGTCACCCGGTGCGGCACTATGGTGTCACCCCCCAGAGGCGAAGCGCGTATAGACCCGGGGACAAACTTTCAATTTTCGATTTGCACCCCCTCCCCTCAAACTTTCGATTTGCATCCCCCCCCCCCCCTTAGACTTTCGATTTGCACCTCTTAGAAGACTATTTAACACTCGAATTAATCACTTAATTAAGTGGAATTATCATTTTTCTCTATATATTTTGCTATTTTTTGCCTTGGTGTCACCCCCTAAATGGTGTCACCCGGTGCTGTCGGCACCCCGCCCCCCCCCCCCCCCTCACTACGCCCCTGAGGCTAGAATTGTCTATGACGTGGTGTACTTTGTGAGGGTACTGGTCCAAGTTTTGTAATCTTGGCCTGTAATAATTTCACTACGCCACTCGGCTTATAACTTTGGCATATCAGAGGAGCTTGTAAGAGCATTACTGTGTTTCATCAAAAGTTTCCCTTGAGACACCTATTCGGGAGATGGGGGACGGGGACGGGGACGGGGGGGGGAGCGGGACGACTGCCCCATGTAGTAAGTTCAACGGCCAACCCGACGAAATCGGAAAATAAACAATTTATAAATATAGAAAATAACTACTTTAACGATTTTCAACCCCCTTCTCGGAAATTTGAGTGCACCCATCTCCCAAAAGTTTTCAGTTGCACCCACCCCCCCCCCCCCTTCAGATAAAAATGCCTGAAATAAAAAACTGGTTTCACCAATTTCTAAAAGGTACGTAACAAAAGCTAGGAAAACCCAAAGAAGACTGGGCAACACACATGTCATACCACATAAATAATACAACTATCATTTTACTGTCTTTGATCTCCACTATTACACCTATACACATAACGCTCACATATTTTTGGTCTTCTGCTGTTATTTCAGGCGGCACCAGGAGCAGACGAGCCGCCAGGGTCAGCTCTAAACAAAGCATGGACATCCTGTCCAACTGTGGCGCCAATTCTGCGTCCCCGCCCTCTGTCCATCTATCCACTTCCGGTGATGACGTCACCATGACCCTGAAGACAGATCTGTCGTCTGCTGGCTCGTCCGTTACCTTACCGGTGGTGAGTAAATATTGAACATACCGTTGGTGTTGAGTCTAGGTCAAGGTCTAACAGCTGATGGTGTTTTTTTTTTGTCTCTTGACCTAAGAAATTTTACTTCAAAAGTATTTTAAAAGCTTATGGCGTTTTTAACTTGATCAACTAATTTACTAATAAAACAAATTCCAAGAAAGTTACTGTTTAGCTCAAGTTTTCAAATGGCTCAATCTACTGACAATGTTTTATGGTTCTGAGATTTGGCTGATGATGTTGATTGAATATCTAACGAGATTTATTTTAATAAATGCAATTATGTTATATATGGCCTTTCTGGCTATGTAGAAATACGTACTATGTTTGCGTGGTCTAGAGGTAAAGCGTTAGAATTTAAACCCGATTTCAAATCCGGATTCAAGTCAGTAGAACTTCCCTGAGTCCACCCAGCTCTAATGGGTACCTGACTCACGTTAGGGAAAGTAAAGGCGGCTGGGCATATTGCTGACCACATTATTGTTTCATATGCCGAGGTCATTTGAACAAGTGAACTCTTCACTTGTCCCATGAACCCTCTTATAACCTTTCCTTAACCTACCTTATTAGGTTTGCAGAATCTATGTTTGCTAATTTGGTACTAAACAGTTGTTGAGATTCATTAGTTTTGTACTTTATTTTTTTTGCAAAAGTTTGCATAATTTGTTTTTACACGGCATCCAAAGCTAATAAAATTAATTTTAAAAGTTTTATTCAATATCTTTAAAAAAATTTCAATTATTTTTGCATTTATTATTTAGCATGACGGGATGAATGACGTCAGATTGACGTATGACGGCACGCACCTAACAGGTGTGGTCAACGGCTATGCCAGGAAGGTGCCATTAAAAGGTGAGCTATCAGTGAACACGTTTTTTTGTGTGTGATTTGTAAGGGGAAAGTGATGGATTTGACTCAGCTGTGTTACAGTGTTGAGTCTTCGGTAGCCAACATGGCATGCTAATCACGTTATGGTCAGTTTACTCGTCCTGTCAGGAAATTTTTTTTAAAAATTTTATGGAAGTTCACCCCCGCTTTATTTCGTTTATAGTTGTAGTCTTTATACGTATATATATATATATATATATATATATATATATATATATATATATATATATATATATATATATATATATATATATATATATATATATATGCTATATATATTAATATATATATACACATACACACACACACATATATATATATATATATATATATATATATATATATATATATATATATATATATATTGTTACGACCACCTGATGTTTGACCTGGGCTGACCCGTATGTTGGGGTAGCGATCTCACGCTCATCCATCAACCTGGCGGTGGTCAGAGACTGACCAGTGCTGGCCGTGTGAACCTTTGGGCCGTGACGGCCATACCGGATTGGGTTCCACGCTGTGGGCGGCGCATACCTGGTGTCTTGGGGTCCCAGCTATTAACGTGGCCAACAGCTTGTGATTTACGGCTGGGAAAACCTTCCAGATCGCACAGGGCCGAGTAGACGGTCATGGACGGATCTGACCTAGGGTTAGCTATAATTAAAATCGTTCCCACGGTGTATAGCGGGGGACGAGTACTTTAGGAGGGTAGACCGGAGACTAGGGGGACACTCTCGACACACACTCGGAGACGGACGGACACGTCTCGGATAGCTAGGTCTAGAGGAGACAGACATGGGTCGTCTCTGTGAGCTAGTGGAAAGCCACGACATGTTTTAGACTTAGGCTAGGCTAGACGGTTAGGGACCAGTAGGGTAATCGTACTAAGTACTTTAGTTGTTGTAGATAGTTGTGTATTTTTCCTATTGTGTTCCATGTGGTGGCGGGTTAATGTTAGATGTTGTATTTTGTGGCGAATAAATAGAGATTACTGAAGTTGGCATTTATTTATTTTTATTTTTCTTCTTCTTGTTTACGATCCCCTGACTAGTTCGAAAGGATTAGAGAAGGGGGTACGTAACAATATATATATATATATATATATATATATATATATATATATATATATATATATATATATATATATATATATATATATATATATATATATATATTATATATATATATATACACATTGGTTGTAGTTAGTAAGAAAAAAATACATTTAATTACAAATCAAAATAGGTGTTAAGCATGAGAATGAGAAAAATATCTCTTTTTAGAGCATCAAAAGGCATAAAAAAAAGTCTGTTATTGTAATCGGGAATAGGGCATTTCCCCCCTGTCAATTCGGAAATCTTCAGTAAAACGAGCACAACATTCATATTTAAGGTTAAGTAATTACATTGTCTCAGTTTACCGGTAAAATTGATATGTTTATTTGCGAAGGTTTTCATTGTTAGAGTAGTTATATTTTACAGATTTTTTTTATTATGGGAAAGGGGACGATAGATTACCTTTACCCTGTAATGTGTATTATTTTTTGTGTAGAGGTAGCATAGAGAATATTTTGCTTTTCTCTTAAATTTTAATTAAACGCGGGAAATAAACATGAAAAGAAGTAAACGTTGCATTATTTCCCTTTAGTATTACAGGATTTACTTTTTTTTTTTTTTAGAATTCAAAGCACCAATTTTCCAATTTTTAAAATTAAAGATTCTGACATAAAGAGAGGGTTTTTTTTTTCACTAAAGGAAAATTAATGTTCTAACAAATAATTTCAATATAGCCAGTCCTTTAACATTCAGACATTTTGTTATTTTTTTCTCATTTTACAGGCAATCTTGTCAACAACTTTTCCCCCATTGTGATTGGTCAATGTCCAGGAAGAAATGAAAATAGTTTTATTGGTGAAATTGATTTGGTAAGAATAGCTTATATAGAGAACAATTTAAAAATATCTACTTAAATTAAGTTAATCTGACATTTTATTTGCATGTTTCACCATTTGTTTAGGCCATTAATGTTATTATGTTTAATTTAATTTCTTCATCAGGTTGAGATCTACAGCTGCCTTCCTTGATAATTTTGTCAGAATAATTTAACTGTATAAAAAAATTCACATCTGTAACTGTAACAGCTACCACAGAACAGAGAAATCCTGAAGTTTATAACCCCACACAATTAAAAACAACACTAGAAAATGTTGTATTTTTTTAAGATTGCCAAACCTAATTCACATAAATTAAAGATCTTTAACAATAAAACACTGGGATTACTTCCCCTTCTACATATTAAAGCGTCACTTTTGTTTTTTATTCAATGTTTTATGGCCATAAAATACCTTTATAAATTTGTTACTTTAAAATAAATGTCAACTGTAAATGCAAAGTATTGCCTCCCTTGGATTGCTAACAAAACATGGAATATGAACAGAGGTTTTAGAGAAGTTTTTATAGTTATAGAGCTTGCGCCCATAACTACTAGAAGCCTTCTATCCAGGTCATGTTATGGCTTTTGGTTAAAAAAAAATGTCTAATCTCTGGGTTGTTTGCAATATTTTTTAATGCAGAGCAATGGCTCACAAGTCTCAAAAGATGTTATATATTTAGTTGGAAAAGTAAAGATTGCTGATCATATAGGTGGCAGCATCATACAGTTATTTATTTTTTTTACAAAAAGACAGACATAAACACATAGTACTTAGCATACAAAACATAAGCAATTAACGGTTAATAAAAAAGAGAAAACATGAACACATAATATTGAACAAAAAATAAAACAAAATGACAGAATGCTTCACAAATAAAAACATGAACACAGAATATTTTGATAAGAAAAAAAAAACAAGAACACATCAGTTTTGTTTCATTCATTATTAATGGCAAACCAGCCTGTTATATTTAATGCATTGCACCAGAATTATACATTTTGATTGGCCAGGTAATAATGAGTCGTAATCAGGTCATGCTAGTACAAATAAATAAAATTTACTCACAAATTACTTCTTAAATTTCCCGTCCACTCCACCATACTTGCAGGGTTTTGACAAAGTATTTTGTACAATGAAACCCTTTGATATGTTGAATACATTGCTGATCGAGTACAAGAGAAGCTAATATAAATAAATACTACACACACCTGTTAAAAAAATGTAAACAAAATGGTAGTGTATGAATGCAGGAACTAATTCTTGTAATAGAGAATTTTAAATGTAATATTCCTGTTTTAATTTGACAGTTTAAACTACATAAATTTGTAATGTTAAAAATAAAAGCTTTCGATAAAAATTAAAACAAAATTGTTTAGAATAAAACATTGAAATATATAAATTTATCACATATATTTGAAAGCCATTCAAAATGCCACAGGCCATTACATAATGAAAAACAACTTCTACATTAATGTTTTACTTGCTTTACTAAAAAAATAATAATTAAAAAAGCAGTTAGTAAATTGTTTAAAATTCATTAGGTTTAAACAGAAAGTAAAAATAAAGAACAATAGCAATACTGTTGTTTTATTGTAAGGTCTATTGCACGGAGATTGGCTGTTTTACTGTAGTCACGACACTGTAATATAATGTACACACTACAAATACCTGTACACACTACATCTGTACATCACAAAAGTATACAGTACCAAGGCACAAGATAGTACTTTTAGGTGCAGTTATTTATCTTTAAATTAAAGCACCAAACTAAAAAGACATTATGAAACTAAAGCACCAAAAAATGTATGTACAATTTATTACAAATCAGGTAATTCAACCATCATACAATAGCATACATAGACTTCATTTGGTTACTGAGATTTAAATATCACATAATGACCCCCCTATAATGAAGTAACTTTTTTGTTCTTCTAAAAACTTATTTTCATTATTTACCAATACTTATCACATGTTTTTTAACTATACTTTCAAACAATTCACTTTCACGATATAACATTTTTACAATGGATTTAGTTTAGAAATTAAACCTTGAAAAAAAAACCCTTATGAAAATATTCCAACTATTAATAAGATTAAGATGAATGTATTTGTAACTTTGTGTTATACAAAATGGTGATAATATTGTTTTTATATCAAGTGTGTTAAGTTAAATACAAGGCACAGTTTTTAAATTAACATTTTAAAATTTGACCTTTATAAAATTTCAAAATTTGAAAATTAAAATTTAGAAATTTTTTTCATAAACAGTCAGTGAAAATAGAAGCTACTATTTACAATAAGTCAAATTAAAAATTGACATAAAATTTAAATAAAAATTACATGTCAATCAATAGGATACATTTATTTGCATAGGATGAGTTATAAGCAGAAAACCATAGAGTTCCTGTTTGTGCAAGAAAAACTTTATAAAAGTTTTATGGATGCGAAATGTCGAAAACTGCATAAGCAAGGACTGAATGGTTTCTAAACTCTAAAAGTCACAGTAAGAGAAGTTGAGAAGTTAGTCAGGCAAAAAGTTTGACAAGGTTTATAGGCAAAGTTAGCTGCGAAAAAAATAGTCTGTAAAAACTATTCTAAAGTAAACATAAATAAAATCAAGTTATAAAAACAAACTGTAAAAAAGTAATGTAAAATGACTAGGATTACAGTAGCAATATTAAAATATTTTTTAAAAAAAGGCAGTTCAAGTTTTATGAAACTTGTTTTATTAAATTTACTGGTAAGTGCTATGATGTTATCTATGTTTATACAGCTGTATGTTGCAATTTTATGTTATTTTTTTAAAATGAAATAAATATGAACTGAGAAACCTAAAATTAAAATTAGAAAAAAATCAAGTTATTTTAATAATAATTTTTGCCATGATATTTTATAAAGCCAAACTGATACTACAAGTTGTTAGTTTTGCTGCATTATATAGACCCTTTAGATCTATTTGCATTAGTAGTTATATTAGGCCTATTAGTATTTACAATATTTTTTTAGTATAAATATCTTGCATCTAATTTTAACAACACTGAATGTGGAACTATAAATAAAACTATAATGTATAGATCTAGTAACATAAAGACTAAACCTATTTCAACACTTTATAAATATGATTCTACTAAGGAGATTCTCAAACGAATAAAAATGAATACACAAAGAGTATTATAACAACAGTTAACCAAACAATACATAGCTCAAACTTATACAGTTGTAATCAACTTTTTAACTTCATCTCAAACTTTAATACAACTTCACTTTTTCCGTTACTTTGTTCTTTCATTTGCACTGTTAAATCCGGTTCGGATCGAAAGACTTTATCGACTATCACTTCTGCATTGATGGCGTCTGCTGATGCACATTTTCGAAATTTGTCCAACCTTTGCAGCCTGTTTGGGTCTTTTTCAAAGCAGGAGATTAATTCATGAAAACTGTGTGGTCTGTCCTTGGACGAGTCGGTTTGTATTTTACGTTCAGGGGGGCGAACTCTGCGTATGACGTAACCAGGTGACCCGCAACCCGCGCGAGGGCTGTCACAGTCTCGCTGGGATTCCGTCGGGGACGCGCTCGTGTTGTTCCCAGAGCTGATGGATTTCGTGATTTTGGAGACGACTTTCGGGGAGCCGATGTTGATAACGATGCTGCTAGATTCAAGGTTTCCGTCTGTGGTTGGCTTATCAGGGTCTGAGGGCAGGCGTTTCCATGGGTAGAGTGGGGGTTTGTTTGGGGACTGCGGCTGGGGGGAGGATGTACCCGAGCTCTGGGGCTTCGCTTCGGGGTCGATGAGTTTTCTTTCTAAAGAAGACACGACGTTGGCTTTAGTTAGCTGGGGCTTGGACTCTGGAAGTGAATTCGGTTTCGTTTTTTCAACATTTGTTTGAATTTGACTAACTCCAGGTTTGATTTGTGATGGGGATTTATTTACTGGCTTGTTCTCTGTTGAATCTTTAGATGGGTTCGGTTTTGGGGTTTCATCTGCGTTGTCGTCAGCATCATCGTTGGGTGTTCCACTGAGGTCAGGCGCGCTGCGAGTGCCGAGTCGCTTCTTCAGCTTGTCCACGCCGTCCTCAGAGGAGTTGAACCTATCCAGCATCATCGCCACACCGGTGCCAAGCCTGCGTTTTGTTCGCTGTCCACCGCTGGAACTACCCTCCGAGTCAAACGTGGCCGAGTGGCTTAAACTAGTTTTAGGTTGGTTGGCGTCAAACACGGGCGGTGTGAGGTTGATGCTGGCGGTGGATGCTGCTGATGACGTTACTGTGACGTTACTGCTGCTGCTACTGTCTGAGACGGCCGGCTTGTTGGTGTTGAGTTTCAGATTCAACGTCTGCTTGTCGCTGTCTTTTTTAGAGATGGACGTCATGGTTGGGATTTTGCTGGCTGTTGGTATGGACGCTTCAGAACGGGTGTTAGGTTTGGCAGCCGTTGGTGGAGGGATTTTTCTCTGGTTTGCAGGAGACATTACAACTGCTGGAGTGACGGTGGTGTCTTTGCTCGCAGGTTTCTCGTCTGCTGGTTTTGTTGACTTTGGTGGTTCAACGTTTGACGGTGCCGCGGCTCCTTCTTTTTGCCCGTCCTGGAACATGTGTGGAGGTTGAAGTTTGAGGTCAAGGTCAACCCCGTTGTTGTATATAATTTTTCTGGTGACCTTCGGGGACGGTTGCGGTGACGGCGGCATGCCCAGGATCTTCTCGTTGCTGCCCCGCCTAGTCGCACGGTCGTCCTGGATTATTTTGTTGTCTTTTACGGGACGGACCCGGCTACGCAACTTTGAGGTCAAAGGTGGCGTTCCAATCGCGTTTGTGGTTGTAACATTTGATATAGTCGCCGCTACTGAAACTGTAGGCTCGGTGGTGTACACTGGTGACTCGTCACAATTCACTAGCTCAACCGTCATAGACTCCAACCCTGGCACAGATTTAGACCGCGATGTTTTTATGCTCGGATCTTCTTCCCCTGCACCGTCCTGAACCTTGGACCTGAACCTTCCAGATTTGACTTTAAATTCTTGAGTTTTAGGACCAGCGGCTGGGGTGGACTTGACGACCTCGCCTGCTGATGTTGTTACAGCTGGTTTGGTTACGGAAGACTCTCCGGGTTTCAGCATAATTTTGAACGTCTGTTTCTGAGATTCCGGTGCCGTGTTCTCCTGGTGGTTCCTTTCTGCCGCTTTCGAGAACATGTCCGTCGTCTGATTGACCTCGTCAACGATAGCTTGAAAAGACTTGGTGATGATATCGAACTCAGATTCTGTTTCCTTGTCCACTTCTTTCTTATTCTTCTCAAGCCCAGGGATGTAGAAGGAAGATATTCGTGTCTGCATTGGTTTCAAGTGTTCTGATTTTGGCTGAGGGGCAAAGATATAATCGCTAGACTTGCTTGGTCGGTACTGCTTGTATTTTCCTCTTTCAGGGATACTTGTTATGCTATCATTAAGCTCCAAGCTATTGTATATTCTGTCTAATTCTTGAAGGGCGTCGGATAATTTTGATTTTTTTGTCGTGTAGTAGTCTTCAAAAGATGAAGGTTCTTGATCTTCATTTTTAACTTCCGGTGTTAGTCTTTTCAAGGACGTGAGTATATTGTCAAGACTTTTCTCGTCCGCTCTTTGTAATTTAGTCTTGATGACATTGATTCTCTTTTCAACTGTTTGCGCCAAGTCTTTGAGGTCATCCATGGACTCGTGGACTTGCTTTAGTGTAGAGGAAGACGACGAGTCATCGGTGGTGTATCTGTTGTCATTGGGTTGATTCGGTAGTTGGTATGACCATCCTGTAGATTTGGTATGCGGCCCTCTTGTTGTATCGTAGTTTGGTTCCTTTTTGAAAGATTCGAACTCGGCCGTTCCGTACAGCGATTCAGGTCCTGGTTGATAAGACGTCGTTCTGAATGGTTCCAGAGCTTTTTGGATTTCATCCAGCGCACTTGTGCCCGATTGGTTCTGTAGTCGAGGCTTGAAGGAGCTTGACACTGGCTGTACTGCTGGGACTGTTGGTTTAGAAACATATTCTGAATTTGTTGTGGGTTGATTTGCATGGTTGAACTGGGGTTGGTTTGACCCTGATGAATATGAAGCTGTAGTGTTTGTGTATGGTTTGTAAGGGACAGCACTTCCTAAGGAGCCGCTTCTGTAATGCGTCACTGGCTGGGTATCTTCGGTGTCTGTCTCGACGACTAAGCCCGTACTTAGAAGCTTTTGTTTGAGAAGATCCGGGTCCAGTTGGTAGTTGTTTACGTTGTTGGACATCACCTGTGACTGGCGATTTTGTTGAACGGTCGGCTGTGTCTGATTCTGTTGGCGTTGACGTTGGTAAAACTGTAGAGGTTGTTTAGCCACTACAGGTTCGTTTCTCATTTGGGCTAGCCCTCCAATCTCAAACGCTTTCATGGGTTGGGGTTGGGGTTCTGTGGTAGGTTTAATAAATTTGAACTGACCGCCTTCAAATTTAAAACTTGGTTGTGAAGGATCATGCAGAGGTTTCATATAATTAGGTCCCTTCAAGGAGTTTGATTCGGATTCCATTGCTCTTTTCTTTGGACTCATCTGTTTTCGTTCTATTGAAGATCTGCTGATGTCGTCAAGAACTTCATCTAATGCACTGACTGCGTTAGAAGACGATTTATCCACGTTAATCGTTAATGGTGTTATGTTGGGCGTGTAAAGAGATTTCGATCTGTGCATTCGTTCTTTTGTTGACAGGAGGTTCGTTCTGGGTTGGTTTGGCAGCGTGGAACTATGTGGTGAGGTCAGTTCCAACTGGTACTGGGTTTTGACTTGCTCGACTGTAACTCTATCGTGGCTTGAGCTCAGGTGCCCAGCCATGCTGTTGGGATCAAAAGACGTCATTTCTTCAATCTCCTTCCAGAATGGATCTTCTGAAAACGGTATTGTCTGAAGAGTTCTTGCAGTGACTCGCTCTATGCTGACTGGTACGCCTTGGGTGCTCTCAAGATTAGGCGACCAGACATCGGTGTCTTTAATCCTGTGCTGATATCCTGGAATCATTTTTGTCCAGTCTACAGATTCCTGCTCTTTCGGTGAAGTTTTAGAAGGTCGGCTAAGTCGGGCCGAGGCAGTAGAGACTGACTTTTGGTCATCTTCTGACGTCATGTTTGCCGAGTCCGTATCGAACCTCCGTCTGAGGTTGCCCACAGAGTCCGTCTTGACCGAAGATATCTCCTCCAGCTCGTCCTGGTATTTTGATCCTCGTTTCGCCAAGTCTCGGGGCGTTCCTAAACTCGGGGATCGTTTAACGACCGCTGAGGATTCGTCATACGACGAGGCTGAGTTGTATCCTGGCGCGTAGTGAATGACAGCTTGACCAGGCGTTGGCACTGGTCCACTTGTTATGGGCTGCTGATTTTGTCGATTAGAGAGAAGCTGTTGTCGAAGCTCGTTTGCGCTCATGAAAGGCTTGTCTGTTTTGATGGTGATTGGTGCGGTGAACAACGAGCTGACGCTCTGAGCTTGAACTCCGAGCTTTGGTCCCATCATAGGATCCTGGATGACCTGAAAGAATCGGTGAGCGTTTGTCTCCACGGAGTAGAGCTTTGGCGTGGTTGAATCAACGCTCCTGTTGATGGAAGTATCAGAGCTGAACTGTCGCGGTTTGGCTGGTGTTAGATAGGATGAATCTCTGTTGTAGCCCAGCTCGCCGTTTTTACCCAACATTACTGATTTCCTGACCTCGCTTGGTAGCATCAGTGCATCGTTCTCGCCGTGCTCTTGTATGGGAGTCAGGTTGAGATTTTTCTTATCTTGATTATCCTGCACCTTCATGAACGTCTCCCATTTTTTCACCCTCTCGGAGACTTCAATGTCGTACTCTACATCTGAGAACATGCCTTTATCCATCTGAGGTACCTGCAGTGACGTCGCTGTTTCCGATCTGAGATTCATGTCGCTGACACAACCCCTGGCGTACGCTTGGTCAGGGTGAAGGTTTTTGCCTATATAACCTGGGAGGATGACCTGAGCGTTTAGCTGGCTGTCAGATTTGGATAAGTCGTCCCTGTCGTAGTACTCGCTTGTAGGCCTGGACAACCTGGAGTGGCTATCGTAGGAATATTTTCTCGGGACTACATCAGGTTGTGACCTTAACTGCTGTTCGTATCCATACGCGGGTTGGTATTCAACTGCGTTAGACGGCGCTATTTTTATCAGCGGAGGGCCGGTGACGTTTATGTTTTGTCTAGATTCTTGCGGTAATGAGACGTGAAACTGTATGCTAGTACTGGCCTGGACTTGGATGGATGGTTGCTCGTTTAAGACGGGGGCCGAGGAGGCGTGGTTTGTCAGTCTACGAGGGTCGGGTAAACTAGACGACCGCGACACGTTAATCTGTGAAGTACGTTTCGCTTTAGCTTTGTCGATTTCACTGTCTAAATATTGAATATTGGATTCGATGAGTTCGTCTAATGAATCATCACTTGTACCGAATAAATTGGCTTTAGCCGGGCTGCTTTTGATAAGTTTTTGTGTTGGTTTGTCATTGCGAGAAGTTTTAAGTCGTAGCTCAACCACTTCGTTGAATTGGGAGACCGGTCGTTGTGTCTGGTCAAAGGTAACCGATGACGTGGGTTCTAGGATAGAATCAGCTGACGGTACACGAACCTGGGTTGTGAATCTACGGGGAACTACTTCCGGGGAACTGTTATACAGGCCGCGAGATGTTTGGGATAGGTGGGGTTCGGGGATCGTGTAGAACGACTGACGGGTCCCTGAAATGTTGGGTGGGGGTGGTCGGGCCGGGGCTTGTTTTGGTGCCGGAGTTGGTTGGCTAAACATCTGCTTCTGCTGGGCGCTAGTTGCTGGCGGTTGAAAGGAGTTTCTGCTTCTCTCTGTCTGCGGCGATGCTACTGGTATCCTGGAGGTTGGCTGAAAGTTCGTCTGCGCAGTCTGAAAGTTAGAGTTGAAATTCTGGTTGCTAGGAGACTGGTTATACTGAACGGCCGTCGTCGTTGGCGACCGACCCGTGTATGTAGGACGGGAAATTCCCGATCCTAAATTATTTCCGGAGACGTTTTGACCACCGGACGAAATATAATTCGGAGGATTTTGTTCGGACTGTGGCCGTTGTAGTTGCCGGAGACCACGGACGTTATCGTATTGGTTGACGTCAATCGGTTTAACGGGCTGCTGGTTAGTTTGGATGTTAGATTTCGACTGCTCGCCAAGCCCGCTTTGGATCGCTCGCTGACGCAGTCTGGAAATCCTCGAGGCTGGAGTGCTTTCTTCATCCGACGTGACGGACAAGTTCAACCTTCGTTTCCGCATCTCCTCCAACTTCTGGTACTTACTGCTCCCTTTACCACTGCTCCCACCGTCCCTGGATCCAGAGTTTCCACTGCTCGCGTCCTGCTCTGCTCCGTGGTAGAAACTCTCGCGTAGCTTTGGCGACGCCCCGTTTTCATTCCCGCTGAAACGTTTATCAACGTCTTTCTTATCCGATCTCTTGACTCTCCGAACGATCAACGGATTTTTGGTCCATTTTTTCGGATCGCTGTCCGAGTCGGAATCAGGTCTTCCGGTTGCTCGAATGACGTCAGCGCTGTCGTCTGATTCGGGGGAGTCGAGCTCGCGCGGGAATCTACCGCCGCCGTCGTACGTCTGCTTTTTCCCGCCTTCCCTTTCATCCATAGACTGGCGAACTCTTCTATTCGGGCCTTCACTCCTCGACCGTCTTTTGATTTCAGCGCGCTCTAGCTCGACGGCTGCGCGGAGACCGTTACGGTCACGGTGACCCTGTCGAGCAATGGCGCGCTCGGCCATCGCGTTGGGCTGACCGGAGCCAGAGTCAGCGACGCTCGGCTCCTTCTTCTCTGGCTGTGCTGCTGGTTGCTGCTGGAGCTGCCGATGCTGTGGCGTCTGCTGTGGTTCAATGTCCCGCTTGGGCGGGCTTTTGTAGAAGGTGAAGTTCTGCGTCTGAACGACTGTCGCAGATTGGTTGTTGTTTTTCCCAATGTTGCGCAGCTTTTCGTCAGCAGTCTAAAACAGAAGGCAAAAGATAATGTGAGAAACGTGTCTATCAACCAGAGACAAAAATAAACATACTACACATTTAAAAGACTAATTTTACACGAAATATTGAAATGAAAACATAAAACTAAAACTCATTTACATGCCATACTTCAAAGAAGCACTTGTAGTTCATCATATCTTTCCTACTAATTCCAAATCATGAAAATATTTACAGTTTTGTTTGATTGCAGGGTTGTTTATTGAAAAAAATTAAGATATATAATATAGAAAAATACCCAGCACAGTTCAGGTAATGGTTCATTGCAGGTAAATTCCTATCGACTTAGTTTAAAAGTAATAGATTTGTATAATGGATTTTCACAACCTATAAGGCATGCACACATATGGTATATAAGTAAATAATGTAGGCAGACGGTGGTAAAGACGTAAGAATATCTACATGAGACTACACTGAATCGATCAACTGGGGCTAGGAAGAACACATGGGTGCCTGCAACTTGGCTAAGTGGGGTACAATAAAATCCAAGTCTAATTATTTACATAGTATATTCTATATATAAGACGTGATTGTAAACTATTTAGAACTTAAATTCTAAATATATAACTAAGAATTTCCTTTATCTTTGAAAGACAAAGGGTAACAACTTGACCCTCCTGCTATGTGAGATTTAATTATTGAAAACAATGTTTGCATACGAACGATTCAACAGCCACACATGTATCAATTATATTGAGAAGTTAATGCAGTAGTTTACTATTATACAAACCTGTCACGGTAATACAATATATTAAGGCTGTCTTTAATAAAATATTTTCCCAATTGATTTCATGTAAGAAATAACACATCAAAACTAATCACATCACAGTGAATCACATCACATCACAACACACCACAACACATCCTCAGTTTAATCTAACAGTCAGGCGCTTGGAGCATCTCGTGAGTGTAATACACAGAGTGGAGTACTCACCTACCCGCTTTCAGCATCGTTACAAGAATTAGATAAGCTACCTGTGATCTGGTGCCTGCCTGCCCTACTTAAACCCCCGAACCGTTCGGGCTGGAACTTTTGTTAAAGCCAGGCACGAAGACGATAAATTCTGCTTTATGTGGCACTCGGGGAAAAATACGTGTAGAAAAAAGTTTGGCTTTTGTGATTATTTAATTAAAACAAGTTTTGTTTGAAATATTATGATTAAAAGCAACGTCAAGTTAACAAATAAAATAGGCGTAGGATATGTATGAAATTGATTTAAAGAAAATGTGCAAAATTTAATGTTGAAGATTAGATTTGTGATGGGACGACGTGGTCGGTTGGTAGAGTCTTCGGCTGCGGAAAGTCTCGATTTCATATGCCTGGCTTGATTGAGTAGGAGACATGAGTCAACCAGCGCTGAGTGGTATCTGACTCGCGATAGGGAAAGTTAAGGCGGCTGGGTATGGACAGTGCTGAAAACACGATCCCTTCGAATTTTAAGGTAAGGCGGCTGGGTATAGACAGTGCTGAAAACACGATCCCTTCGAATTTTAAGGTAACAGGTGAACTACAAGGTAAGCGCATGGTTGCTAAACCGAAAAGTCTCGAGTTCGAACCCGCGGGCAGATGAGGCTCGTTAGTCTTGTGGATTGTTCTTGGGCAAAAGCTGAAATCGGAGTCAATGGCCTCAATGGCGCATAACCAGTTCACACGTATAATTTATTGTGTTAAAATTAAGAGCGAAGAAGAAGAATAAAATTTAAAATGCAAACAACATATGCACATTGATTGTCAAGATACACCTTTGTAACAATTGTTTTCGTGTGTCTACCTACTACAGCCAACACAACTGCTGAGCGTGTAGAGCACACTGTGTGTTCCTTTATAGCTGGGTTAATGACGACAGGTAAACATTTTCTGGATGCCACGGTTTTCCCACGTTTTCCTTCATTTACTTTTATCACTTGCTATAACTTTTATATCCACACCCGGGGATTAAACGCTATGCTGTACATCCTTAATATATCAATATAGGCCTAATCTTTCTATATGCGATCACCCTAATCATTCCAGAGTAGTTATTGGGCAGCGGTAAGCTTGAATCATAAGATCATTCGTAACTCAACTCTAACAGTATTAGCAACTGCAGGGGTTATAGTCTTGGGTCGGCGTGGCGTAGCGGTAGAGAGCTAGACTGCTAACCCGAAAGTCTCGAGTTCAAACCCGGGTTCAGTAGAATGTTACGGAGTCCACCCAGCTCTGATGTGTACCTAACTCACGTTAGGGCAAATGTGCTGTCCACACAATCCGTTCATATAGCGAAATCTCTGAAACAGATTAACTCTACTTCATCGGCCCAAAGTGTCTTGGGCACGAACGGGAAACTATGATGCTAAATAATTAAAGGTATTTTTAAGACCATCTTGTCTATAATTCAATGCTTTTTTTTTGCTGATGATACAGGGATCATGATATCCCTAATTTGACCATCCCATTATTTAGACTTACATATTACCCATGTTAGATGTTTGAATAGGATCGACTGGCTTGCGCAATATGAAGGAAAAAGTAAAACTCAAAATCTAAATATAACCTTGTGTTAATGGACGCCGTAGCTTATAGTAACAGCACTATTTTAAGTATTTTTTTTTCTACAGCAAAACACAGTTTTAGCTTCTTCTGAGGATCGAATGGCTTGCGAAATATAGAGGAAAAGTAAAACTCAAAAACTAAATATAACCATGTGTTAATGGACGCCGAAGCTTATAGTAACAGCACTATTTAAAGAATTTTTTTTTCTACAGTAAAAATACAGTTTTTCGAATGGCTTGCACGATATAGAAAAAAAGTAAAAAGTAAAACTCAAAACCAGTAAAAACACAGTTTTTGCATTTTTTGATTTTACAGAGCTGACAAGTAGTCAGGGCTTGGTCTAAAAATAGCTGCTCACAATGCACGTGCCGACGTTAACAGATGCGATCTGATGTTTTTTAACGTGAGCGGGTAATCGTCCAGGTAGTCAAAAATTTGGAGCCGGCGCGTGAGTCAGCGGGCTAAAAATAGATTCAGTTAGACGCATGGATGCCAGACGTTTGGAAGATGGCTGGTCTCAGGTGAGTTTTACCTGGGCGATTCCAACTCTCCAGCCACTGAAACCTGTGGGTATTTTTTTTTTGTTAAAGGGGCAAATGTTTTTTTTTGTTTAAAACAAATTCGTTTTTTTCTTCTTTAGCACATTGATTATAGGTTAGATTTTTTTTTTCGCTTTTAAGTTTTTTTTAGGTTTAACTATATCCGGATATATATATTTTTTTTTGGTTATAAACTTGGACTTGGGTTTAGAAGATGAAAATCTTAGTAGTGTTAGCACTGAGGGATAACTCTATAGCACGATGGTTGGTCCACCCAGCTCTGATAAGTACTTGAGGTAAATCAAAGAGAGAGATGCTGTTTGGGGAGAATCTATGTCGGTTTAAGTTTAAGGAGTCTCTGCAGTGTGTGTGTGTCTGGGGGGGGGGGGGGGGGGCTCGGAATTTGTCATCCGACCACCTCTCTGCCCGGAATTTAAAAAAAAAATTAAATTGATGTAGTAAATTTATAATTCAACCGTTGTCCGACCCTTCAGTCAAATGTTTCTAGTGTCGCTCTCCTACTCGGAAATTTCCAGAGCCCTTTACCCACACCCCCGGGCAGTGTTTCTTTCATGCATATCTTGAGGAGGGGACACCGATCCCCCGAAACACGTCTACCGCCCCCACCCCAACGACCCGAAGCTTTCAAATGCCGCCCCCCCCTCCTAAGAAATAAATGTCTGAAAGAAACCCTAGTTACAGGATTTTTCAGTTAGGAAGTTCTATATTTTTACTTGAGGAAAATGTTCCACCAAAAATAAAATCCGTACATTTTTATTTTATTTACATTTGATCTTTCTTTGAAATTTGAAAGTGTCCTCTTGAATAACATCTTTAAAACACGATGCAATTTTTTTAAATTTCAGGTGGTAAATTACAATTTTATTTTTATTATTACGAGATAAGCTCACATGTTGAAAGCATGAAATGAAAAACAAAATTCTTTTCTAGATTAAAACACTTTTTTTATAGTATGGACAACAAATAACCGTCAATCCGTCTGTTCTAGAATTCAAAGCAAAGTTCCAGCGTAGTTTGTAAAAAAATAAATAAATAAAATAAACGTTAGATAGCTCAGGGCGTAGCGACCCTTCCCGGCGCCCGGGGACAAACTTTCGATTTGCACCCCCCCTCGAACTTTTGATTTGACCCCCTCCCCCTCAAACTTTCGATTTTTGTTCCAACCCATTTTGGCGCCCCCCCCCCCCTAAGGTCGGCGCCCGGGGACATATGTCTCCCCCCCGCCCCCCCCCCCCCCTCGCTACGCCATTGAGATAGCTAGTACCATTAAACAAGACCAATGAAATAGATGCAGAAGTGTAAATCAACACATTTAAGACACGAAAACGCTAGACTTTGTAGTGGGGTTTTCAGCTTTAGGAGCGGAAGTTGAAAGGCCACATGTTTGACTTGGATTTAGACGGGACATTCCAACCTCTTGGAGATAAACACAGGAAAGAGGAAAATACCAGTCAGTGGCGTAGCCAGGATCGTCTCAAGGGGGGGGGGGGGGGTGGGGGGTTTCCAAACTTTCGATTTGCACCCCCCCTCAAACTTTCGATTTGCACCCCCAGTCAAACTTTCGATTTGCACCCCCCCTCATACTTTATATATATATATATATATACCGAGGGGTCTATGGGGGGAGTTATGACCCCCCGTAACCCCCCTGCCTACGCCACTGATACCAGTCAACACAAATTAAAAACAAGGCCCACAAATTTAATCTTCAGCTTTGAAAAGAGAGAGGGTAATATGAGAAAATTGATTTCACCATTGAAGAAAAATAATGCATTGATGTGTCATCCTTTTTTATGTGAATCATAACAAAGAGCTTAAAGCTGCAACCTTTATAAAAATGAATGATAACTAGCTGACAGAGCTTAAAACATGGCGGAATATCAAATAGCTGTCTTGTTTCGTTGTTAAATCTGGCGTTAACTGCACCTGAATGAGATGCTCTAACACATATCTGTTACAATATTTCATAGAATTCTATAACAATTTTAACTCTGTTTCCTTATTTATTCTAAGTAGATTCAATACCAATTCTTTCTCATATCATACTCCGAATTTATTAATGCACTACATAACAACACCAATTTAACAACAATTCTATATCAATTCCACTCAGGGTTCTTTCAGATATTTTGCTCGGGGGTGGGGGTGGGGAGGGGGGGGTGGGGTATTTGAAACTTATAAGGGCGCGTAATGGACATTTTAAAAAAAAGATGAAGCATGATATTACTTTCTATTTAAATATATGTTTTATCTAATTCTCTCCGGAGAACCCCCCCCCCCCCCCCCTCTCCAGAAAGAATTAGAATTTATATAGAAAAATATATACTTTTACCGGTATACGCTCCCCGGAAATTTTAAGCCCCCCCCCCCTCGCCCCCGAAAATGTTAAGTGTTCCCCCCCCCCCTCCCCGAAGAAAAAAGTCTGGAAGAAACACTGGTGCTGTCCTCTCTAGAGAAGAATGAAAGAGACACAGCAGATACACTTCCACGGGACAACTATTTAAATTTGATTCCATATCCACGATCCCAATAAAAAAAAAACACTTTATTTTCCTATATGAGACAAAACATATGAGGCAATTTAGTGAGGTTAAGCCACATGCGTCATTCTAATTTAGAACCGCTGTCTGGTTGGTTCTAATTAAATTATAGGCTACCGTTAAGAGGTTCCCTACAGAGGAACAGATCGGTGCTGTAGTTCCCTGATGGTTCCTTGATGTTATGTAAGTCTTGTGTGGCACTGGGCCAGAATGGTAGTCTGCTGTTGTGTACATGGCTATTTATTTTAATTAGCTTGTTTGATAGGTGTGTACATGGGCATCTATATATATAATTCTCTTCTGGGAGACGCTAGAAAACAAGCTGTAAGAGCGCTCCCTACCACCCCACCCCTACATGGTCTGGTGAGCTGTGGTTCACGCTAAATGTTTACATGCGTAGAGCCGTGTTTAGTGACGGCGATTAGGGGCAGATAATTTAGTTTGAAACGATTTTAAACTTAGGGGAGGTAATTAAGAAGAGGCTGCTTTCACGGGGAGGTCGGGGGTATAGGGTAGGGGTTGGGGGAAAGGAGGGTGGGGGTAGGGGTTGAGGGAAAGAAGGGTGGGTTAGTATCGTTGTTAACGACCTACTGATAGTGTTTTAAAGCAAATATTTTCAGTGGCAGCATTGGTACTGTCGAATTCACAAATTATGAATTACTGAAAAGTAGAAAATAAAACAACTAAATAGCGGCATATGATATGCCGCGGGTCGGCTCGTTTATTTTAATGAGCTTGTGTTATAGGTGTGTACATGGCCATTTATTAAAATTAGCTTGTGTTATAGCTGTACACATGGCCATTTATTTTAATGAGCTATGTTATAGGTGTACACATGGGCATTTATTTTTACTAGAGTCTGCTAAAGATGTGTACATGGCCAAGAGGTACATGTTGTTATACGTATTAAGAGATAGTGAATGTACACAAGGGCGCCATCAAACCAGTCTTCCCAATTTCCCAGTCAACAAACTCCACATACCCCTACCAACAATCCAACAAACCTCCCCATATCTCAGCCAACAAACCTCCCCGTTTCCCCACCAGCAAACCTCCCCACAACACTACCAACAAACCCCCCTCATATCCCAACCAACTAACCTCCCAATATACCTAAAAAAATCCCATTTCCCTACCAACAAATCCCCTCCCCCAGCCAACAAACCTCCCCATACCCCCACCAACAAACCTCCCCATACCCCCACCAACAACCATCCCATATCCCCACCAACAACCTCCCCATATCCCTACCAACAAACCTCCCCTCCCCCACCAACAAACCTCCCCCTCCCCCCACCAACAGACCCCCCCTCCCCCAACCAATAGACCTCTTGCTCACCCTTGAATGTTTACACAATGACGATCACCTTAAGGAACTTATCATCAGCTGGTATGAGCACACCCCCAGCACACCCCCAGCACACCTTCAACACACCTTAAACACACACCATCAGGTCTCGACCCACCAGACTATGGCCCTTATCTTCAAGTAGGACGGTGATGTGCGCTATCTTATCGGGGTAGGGCAGGTATCTGGTACATTTCAACAGCTCGTCTTCATGGTTTGAGTCGACTTTCTATTTTATGGGTATATTCTACGTCTTAGGTAGCGGTTATCATAGGTTTACATTATTAAGCTCTAGTTTATTATAAAGGTATATTAAATATATTATAAATCTTAAGGGTATACTTTCTATCTTGTTGATATATTTGTCAATAATATGATATAGAGGTATACCCATGTTGATACATCACAATCACACGCACATAAAGGGTATACTTTCTATCTTGTTGACATATTTGTCAATAATATGATATAGAGGTATACCCATGTTGATACATCACAATCACACGCACATAAAGGGTATACTTTCTATCTTGTTGACATATTTGTCAATAATATATTATAGAGGTATTCCCATATTGATACTTCACAATCACACGCACATAAAGAAGACCATATATAGCACAGTTAAAAGTAAAAGAAATAAAGATTCCTTACTAGACCTAGAGATACACTGTACGGATGAAGTAGAGTTCATGTGTTCACTGACCTCAGTATATGAAGAAATAATGTGGACAGCACTGTGCCCTGCCTCCTTTGCTTTTCCTACCATGAGTTAGGTACCCATCAGAGCTGGGTGGACTCAGGGACGGTCCACTGAGATTTTCGGGTTAACAGACTAGCTCTCTACCACTAGACCACGTCGTCCCCTACAGCACACATACACACAGCCATATATCCGCAAGACACATACACAAAACCAGTTAAAGTCAGTAGTCCACATACATCCAACTTACAACAACATATATTATCATTCAATATGTTGTTTCATATACACACATCTTTCCTATCCCATGTTCCACTTACAGAACTTTACTCATCCATTCACTCATAATTTACCTAAACAACTCCCACCCCCCGTTTTCACACAACCCGATTACTCACACACATTTTCACACACACAAGCTTACAACCACACTCACGCATTCCCCAATTAATAAACCCACCGCCAACACGCTAGAATTCATGCAAACACACACACACATTAACACGCACGCTATCACACACACACACGCTAACACATACGGTAAAACACACGCTAACACACACGTTCACACAAACTCACGCCCGCTTTACCTCACAGTGCTACAGCCCTTGCACATATACGAATATACCCACACAAACACATTATACTTTAATCACACACACTCACACGCAGTACTTTCCTACACGCACATGTACGACTATACTACACGCACACACCAGTCTATAACCACACACACGCACACACTAGCCTATAACCACACACACACCAGCCTATAACCACGCACACACCAGCCTATAACCACGCACACACCAGCCTATAACCACGCACACACCAGCCTATAACCACACACACCAGCCTATAACCACACACACCAGTCTATAACCACACACACGCACACACTAGCCTATAACCACACACACACCAGCCTATAACCACACACACACCAGCCTATAACCACACACACCAGCCTATAACCACACACACCAGCCTATAACCACACACACACCAGCCTATAACCACACACACGCACACACCAGCCTATAACCACGCACACACCATCCTATAACCACGCACCCACCAGCCTATAACCACGCACACACCAGCCTATAACCACACACACGCACACACCAGCCTATAACCACGCACATACCAGACTATAAACACATACACACCAGCCTATAACCACGCACACATTACCTACACTAACAGCCTTATCTAGACGACCCGTGAATCAGATTTACATGGCCACTCACCCCTTATCATCTATGTCAGACTTTTTTACCCCGAATATTTCAGCACCAAACGAAAACAAATCTGGTTAATTTTGGCCGACGTAAACAAGGGAATCTGGACACAAAAATCTGGCTAAACTTTGATGTCACGTGTACACCAAAAATTTCACCCAATTATTCTAAACCATTTTTTTACAGCAAATAGACTAGTAAATAAAAGATTAAAAAAAAGACATTAACCCCCCCCACCCCCGCAATAATGACCCCCTGTAAATTATCCCCCACCCCGCTGCCAAGTAAAATATTATCCCCCCCCCCTTCCCGGCTATAGCTTAAGTTAAAATTGGGGTTAGAGCTAGGGCTAGGGTTAGGGTTAGGCCAGTGGCGTAGCGATGTCGGGTGTCACCCGGTGCGGCACTTAAGGGTGTCACCCTCCCCCCCCCCCAGATGCGTTGCGACCCTTCCCGTGGACAAACTTTGCACCCCCCCCCCCCCCCTCAAATTTTTCTCTATATATTTTGCTATTTTTTGCCTTGGTGTCACCCCCCTAAATGGTGTCACCCGGTGCGGTCCGCACCCCCCACCCCCCCCCCTCGCTACGCCCCTGGGTTAGGCTTAGGCTTAGGGTTGGGGTTGGGCTTAGGTTTAATTTTAGGCTGAATTGAATTCTTCGATTTAGGCTTTTTCTTAAAGTTATTAAGGTAAGGGGTCGTACATAAATGACGTCACACTCGTAGGAGGGAGGGGGGGTCCGTAATTTTGTGACGGTGTGTGATGAGGAGGATGGTTCAGATGGTGTGACGTCACACTTTTGCATTAAAAAAAAGCAATATTAGAAAACGAATTTTAGACGTTATTTCGCGTTTTATTAGAAAACTGTTTTATTATATTGTAATAGGAATTGATTAAAATACTCTATTTTGACAGGCTAAATTTTCCGAGGAGGGGAGGGAGGGGAGGGGGAAGACACTGGTAGAAACGTATATTTTCTATATAAATTCTATTTCATTCGGAGAAGCGGTAGACATTTTGGGTGTGTGCTTATGTGTGTGTGTGTGGGGGGGGGGGGGGGGGAAGGGCTCTGCAGTCCCGAAGAGATGCATATAGCAATCTCTGTCCGTATTTTTTGTATGATTTGTGATGAGGGAGGTGGGGTTCGATACTGAATTTTAACCGCTGTTTTCAAGAACTGTTTTTGTAAATTGTCATAAAAATTGATTAATATTGTCTATTTCACCGAGCTGAGTCAATATAAAAAAAAAAAGATGTTTTGAAAAAAAATTAAACTGCTATTTTTGAGTGAGGAAGTAATCAGAGGTGTGACGTCATTTTAGTTGAGGGGGGGGGGGTCTGGCTTTTTATGACGATGTGTGACAGAGGGAAGGGGTTACAATTGCCAAAATGACGTCATTTATGGACGACCCCTTAATAGTTGGTAATTATTCACTAATAGACGCATTAACAGCTGACACAAAGACCAGCGAACATTATTTTCAGAGCTTAAAATATCTTAACAGCGAATATGTCCTGTTAGAATAGATCCATCAAAGCGAGCCCTTCTTAGTTGTCAGGTCTAATACACTATTATCCCTCCCCACTGGCTAATACAACATCATCCACTACTCCCCCCCCCAACCCCACCCCCGGCAAATACAACATCATCCACTACCCCCCCCCCCCCCAACCCCACCCCCGGCAAATACAACATCATCCACTACCCCCCCCCCCCCCCCCCCACTGGCTAATACAGCATCATCTACCCCCTCCAGCTGTTAAAGTAAACAGCGACCAGACTAACGCGTGACCTTTTCTATTTTTAGAAAGGTCATCCTATCCCCACATCACTGTCGACCTACTATTTCAACAATTTAAAAAAAAATGGCAGTCAAACATTCCTTGGTCTATTGTGTCAGGGTGGGACATTATGTTATTGTGGCTGTTTTGTTTTGTAGGCACGGTGGTGTAGTTACGGTTATAGAAGAATGGTCTGTAGGCAATTTGATATAGGCACGGATATGTAAGAACGGTTATGTAGGCATTAATATGTAAGAATGATTCTGTAAGCAATTTTATGTAGTCACTTTTATATAGGCACGGTTATGTGAGAACGGTAATGTAGCCAGGTTATATAAGAATGGTTATGTAAGAACGTATATGTACGTGCGGTTATATAAATACTGTTATGTAGGTATGTGTATGTAGCCAAGAGTATGTAAGCGTGGTTATATAGGCACGGGGATGTAATAATTGCTATGTGGGGATTTTTATGTAGGCATGGCTCGATCTATAGGCAAGGTTTATAAATACGCGGTTATTTAGGAAGGTTTATTTTGCATGATTATGTAGGTATCTTATGTGGATAGATTAGACATCGTTATATAAGGCACAATTTCTTCTAACTATATAAAAATGATACACACATCTTTATTTATAAAATTCACCCTTTAACATTTCAAGCAATTTCATTTGATATCAAGAAGAAACAATCTACATGTGTTTCACTTTGGTAACTTCTTGTATATTTAGCTGCAGTTTATCGCATTATACAGTAGATGGGAGATGGGGGAAATAAAATTAAAATGGCAATTAAAACAAATAAAGTAATACATTTCTGTAATTAGAAAGTAACCGATCAATCGCATACACAGGCACCATAAGAAATATTATGTGCATCTCTCTCTCTTTCTCTCTCTCTCTCTCTCTTTCTCTCTCTCTCTCTCTATATATATATATGTCTAATATATATATATATATATATATATATATATATATATATATATATATATATATATATATATATATATATATATATATATATATATGCATTTATAACTTTGCCTACAAAATACACAGCAAATTTGTAAACCATAATAACTTACAATTATTTTGTTTTGTTTGATATCCAGTCACGCGGACAACTTTCTCAACAATTTCCTAAACACATCCATCTTATTGTTCTCACGTATCCAACTTTTTTTTCTCACATATCCAACTTTAGTTTTCCCCACGTTATGTTGCTAACTGTCTGCATCTGGGCGATTTTCTCTCTCACGTTAGCGAAGAAAAAAAAAGCCCATGTTTAAACGCAAACACGGTAAGCCGGCGAGAGAGGATGGGTGGGCGGATTCGAGTACACAACATTCCTGAGCGGCGATACGGGAGGTATCGATGTACTGGGAGAAACAGTTGAAGGCAGGTTTGAATTGGCCGCGTGTGGTTTGGAAGCTGAAAGTCAATTTACGTAAGAAACAGACAGACAGCTGAGCATCTGCTGGTTAAGGTAGTTTTGCTTAAAATTGGAAAAAAAATTGGGCATTTCGGCACAGTTTTTTCTAACCTCGAACTATTATAGATATTTCGTCACACTTGCTTTAGCCTCAGAGGCGTAGCGACCCTTCCCGGCGCCCGGGGACAAACTTTTCGATTTGCACCCCCCCTCAAACTTTCGATTTGCACCCCCCCCTCGAGATTTTGATTTGCACCCCCCCCCCTCAAACTTTCAATTTACACCCCCCTCAACCTTTCAATTTATTTTTCCAACCCATTTTGGCGCCCCCTGAGCTCGGCGCCCGGGGACATATGTCCCCCCCCCCCCCCCCCCCCCCCCTCGCTACGCTACTGTTTACCCTCGAACTAATTTGGACATTTCGGCAGTTTTTTTATAACCTCGAACTAATTTAGATATTTCGTCACACTTGCTTTAGCCTCGAACTTATTTGGACATTTCGGCAGTTTTTTTATAACCTCGAACTAATTTAGATATTTCGTCACACTTGCTTTAGCCTCGAACTAATTTGGACATTTCGGCACCTAGAGCTAACTTAGAGAATATATATAAAGGGGGTTCATGGGTAGCCCGCATAAACAACCTCAGCGGTAGCCCAAATAAACGTCACGGGTAGCCCACATAAGTAGCCTCAGAGGTAGCCCACTTAAGTAACCTCATGTGTAGCCTACACAAGAAGCCTTAGGTGTACCCCACATATGTAGCCTCAAATGTAGCCTACATAAGTAGCCTATAGGGTAGCCCACATATGCAGCCTCAGGGGTAGTCTAAAGAATAGCCTACCTACATAAGTAGCCTTAGGGGTAGTCTAAAGAATAGCCTACCTACATAAGTAGCCTCAGGGGTAGCCTACATAAATTAATTGAGGGGTAGCCTACATAAGTAGCCTCAAAGGTAGCCATCCTTATAGGGTAGCCTACATAAGTAGCATCAGGGATAACCCTCATAAGTAACCTCAGGTGTAGCCTACAAAATTAGCCTCAGATGTAGTCTACATAAGTAGCCTCAGGGGTAGCCTACATAAGTAGCCGCATGGGTAGCCCACATAAGTAGCCTCAGGTGTAGCCTACATAAGTAGCCCCTAATGTAGTCTAAAGAATAGCAACATAAGCAACAAGTAGTTTACAAAACTCAACTAAAGCACGTTCTCTTTTAGATCTTGATGAAGTTGAGCATTGGAAAAAAAATCTCTAAATGTTTTATTTCATATAAAAAAAGTAGACTTTAATATTATATTAACTAAAAAAATAAAATAAAAAATAACATACTATTCAAATTACATTTTTTAACATTTTTTTTACAATATTTTTTTATCCAAGTTGATTTGTATAAAGCGGTTGAGAGTTTGCTTACAATATTGTGCATTTATTCAGGTCGGGCTAATTAATCGCTAATATTTATTTGACACAATCATCTTTTATATACCACATAGGAAGACATTTCCTTTTGGAATAGACCTAGTAGACACGACAAGGGCAATAACCAACATTGTCGTTTAAATTATAGAGGTTTAAAGCAAGCCTCATTACTAGAGTCGTCTCTCATTAGAAGAAAACTCATTTATCCTCACCTTCGGTTTTTACCGAGTGATAAATTAGTGGGCGTGGGTGGACTGAGGCTCTGTTAAGGGGATGATGGTGATTTTTTGGTGATATAAATAGCCAAGGGCTAAAGGTACGTAACTCTGAGAGGGAAGAAGTCATTTCATTTCTTGAGTAACCGGCCTTTTATAAATACCGTCGGTTTAAACGGTATGTAAAGAGTTTTTTTTAATGCTAAAAATATTCCTTTAAAAGAAAATGTAACTAAGTAGAATTCTGTTCGTAAATTATTCAATACAAAAAATGAATCGAACTATTCTTGAAAGCAGAAGCAAAAATAAAATAGCTAATAAAATAAAAAAAAAAAAATAAAAAAAAAAAAAAATTAAACTACCTCCCGAGAAAATGCAAGATTCCAATTTTTTGCTTCTAAAAAAAAATAAAAAAGCAAGAAGAAACGCGCTGATACAGATGTAAGAAAGTGTAAAAAAAAAAACAAAAAAAAAAAAACAACACAAAACATGCTCCGTAATTACTTTTTTAAATGTGTATTTTGTATTACAAAATAAATAGTAAGTTACTTCCCTTAGGTGCATTTCTTGATGAGTTGATATTTATTATGTTTTTTATATTAAACTTCAAACACAAGTTACATTTCACTAGTTTTTACTAGTTTAAACCTGTAATAATATGATTTGCAATAATAATGTAATATATTATAGCATATGTATTACGAAAATATTTTTTGTTACGTAGATGTCAAAATAAAAACCTTTAAGGCGAGCACAACATTTTTTATTTATAAATAAACTCTGCTTTGAATCAATGATTGAAGATCAATCTTGTTAGATTCGTAACAGAAATTATATTCTAAATTTTTTTTCTGCACTAAATGTCTAGGCCAGGGGTCGGCAACCTTTTGAAGCGGAAGAGCCAAAAGTTACAATTTTCAAAATTTACCTGGTTTTAAAGAGCCACTAACATTTTTTTTAATTTCAAATATTTTATTTTTTTATTAAGATTATTAGTATTTGTTCAAGGAGCTGGAGAGCCGCATCTTGATATCAAAAGAGCCGCATGCGGCTCGCGAGCCCCACGCGGCTCCTTTGATATCAAGATGCGGCTCTCCAGCTCCTTGCACAAATATTAATAGTTATATTATTTTATTTTCACTGGACGGTGGGGGTACAAGTTTACCCTGCGTTCAGTGGCGTGGAATGTAAGCTTAGTGAGAACCAAATGACAAAAGCGACTGATACACAGTAATCAAACCGAAATCCAAGCCAGTTTGTCGGAGTTTGCCGTGTTGAGGCCTGCCTGGCTAATGGAAGACACCGCCTGAGCCGGTGTTATCCGTAAAAAAGGGGGGAAAAACATCTTTTAAAGTGGATTGGGATAGTCCTATGATTATATTATTTGATTACAAATTTTATTATTCTATAGAACGTGTGTATGTTTTTATATGAATTAATATTATTGCATATTTAAAGCTATTTGTTTTAAATAACAAATCAAATTTATTTTACCTAATCCTAATCAAATACCAAATGTTGAAATAAAGATGTTAGTGGCTCTTTAAAAACTGGGAAATTTTGTAAATTGTTAACTTTCGGCTCTTCCGTCTCAAAAGGTTGCCGACCCCTGGCCTAGGCCTGACAAATACTTTTAAAATGACCTCAAATCATTTGCGCTTTATAGCAAGAACTGTACTTGTAAAAAATAATGCCATGGAACCAGCATACAGACTTTTGGATAATATTCCGAGAAAGGAACATTTTTTTCTCTAATGTCAAAAGAAAAGAAAGATATGAGAAACCATTTCTTAAAAGAAGTCGCCTGACCTATGAAAGATGTCGGAGAATTTATGATTCTGAAATGCGCAGAAAGATTGAATTTGTCATGAGAAAGAATCGACCAGATCCATTTTTGAGATAGTATGTGAAATGTTCTATGCCATTAAATTTGTATGACTACCTGAAAAAAAATATTCTTAAAATATTGTTATTATATTAATATTTTTCTTTAATTCAAAATGTATTCTAACTCCACTTATAAGCCCATATCCCATCATCCCATGTCGCCGGAAAGAAAAGAGAACGTAAATAAACCATATATAGTTGAATCTCCATTTACATGTTCAGGTATAACATAAAATTGTAATTAGATTTTTTATATTATGTATAAGCAAAACCTCTTAGATGAATGACAGTACATATCAGAAAGAAGTATTACTATTTTAAAATCTGTTTCAGTCTTTATAAGCCGACGATGAAAAATGTAACATTACAGTCAACTTGCATGGAAAGGTAACCTGAGACTGAAAATTAATCGATGAGAAAAAAATGTATGTAATTGTGTTCTGTGTTGGACTAGTGTGAGTTTAGTGATGTGGTGTGTATGTGTTGAACGAGTGTGTGTTTAGTGATGGTATGTATATGTGTAGACTAGTATGTGTTTAGTGATGTTGTGTGTATGTGTTGGACGAGTGTGTGTTTAGTTATGTTGGTTTACTGTAAGCGAATGTAAGCGTGTATGACGCGTGTGAGCGTGTATGTCGCATGTAAGCGTGTATGACGCGTGTAAGCGTGTATGACGCGTGTAAGCGTGTATGACGCGTGTAAGCGTGTATGACGCGTGTAAGCGTGTATGTCGCGTGTAAACGTGTATGACGCGTGTAAGCGTGTATGTCGCGTGTAAACGTGTATGACGCGTGTAAGCGTGTATGACGCGTGTAGGCGTGTATGACGGGTGTAGGCGTGTATGACGGGTGTAAGCGTGTATGACGCGTGTAAGAGTGTATGACGCGTGTAAGCGTGTGTAACGCGTGTAAGCGTGTATGACGCGTGTAAGCGTGTATGTAAGCACGTGTGAGTGAGTACGCTTCTACCTGCCAGAGATAAGAGAACGTTCTGACATTTTACATTCATACCTGGGCGCTCTCACAGCGGCAGGCCGTTCCCTGAGTGAAAAACAAAACAACACAACACCCACCTCAGATTGAAAACAATCTGTGTGTGAGTAAAAAAAAAGACGCACCACAAATTGAATACAATCTGTTTGTGAGTAACCCCCCCCCCACCACCACAAATTGAATACAATCTATGTGTGAGTAAAAAAAAGACGCACCACAACTTGAATACAATCTGTGTGTGAGTAAAAAAACACGTACCACAAATTGAATACAATATGTGTGTGAGTAAAAAACAACAACACCCAGCTGAGATTAAATACAATCTATGTGTAAAATAGCTGGCAGACAACCAAAACATGAACACGTGCCTCAAACATGATGTGTCGTCCAGGTAACAATAGGATAAGGTGTACGCATGCGCGCTGACCGTGTTTCTCCCAAATATTTAATGAATATATATGTATGCATGTATATATATATATATATATATATATATATATATATATATATATATATATATACATGTATGTATATATATATGTATGTATATATCGGTCTACAACAAAGGATTTTTTTGTATATTTTTAGTTTGAATTTGAATTAGACGGCAATAAAAAAAAAGCAGTTAGCATTTCAAAAAAGAAAAAAGAAGTAAATAATGAAGAATAGATGATATTATAGAAATCAAAAGGTTGAAAAGCTTTTAAAAATGTCTAAGATCAGTGACGTGACGTTTTATTGTATAGATGTCAAGGTTAGGTGTCGAAGTGTGGTTTAAGTAATTAAGTCCCCGCGGCTTTAAATTAGTTTAATTAAATTCTTGATTAATTAAAGAGCACGTCCATACCTACATTGACAAACGCCACCACACACAGATAAGTAATATTCTCAATCAACAGTTCATTTTTGCACATGTATTCACATTAAGAACCACTGATTTAGTGTGTTGGATGAGTCGTGTAAAGTACCTACATGTGTGGTGTGTGTGATGTGTGTGGTGTGTGTGGTGTGTTTGGTATAATTTCTATTTTTGTTGTATTCCCTGCTCAAGAAAACCTACACTCCGATACATACTCCTATAAAGTATTGATTCTGATATAAATATTTCAAGATATACTCATATATAGGATGTGTGTGGTGTGTGTGATGTGTGTGATGTGTGTGGTGTGTGTGGTGTGTGTGATGTGTGTGATGTGTGTGATGTGTGTGGTGTGTGTGGTGTGTGTGTGATATGTGTGGTGTGTGTTGTGTGTGTGATGTGTGTGGTGTGTGTGATGTGTGTGGTGTGTGTGATGTGTGTGGTGTGTGTGGTGTGTGTGATGTGTGTGATGTATGTGGTGTGTGTGATGTGTGTGGTGTGTGTGATGTGTGTGATGTGTGTGGTGTGTGTGATGTGTGTGATGTGTGTGATGTGTGTGGTGTGTGTGATGTGTGTGATGTGCGTGGTGTGTGTGGTGTGTGTGATGTGTGTGATGTGTGTGATGTGTGTGATGTGTGTGATGTGTGTGATGTGTGTGATGTGTGTGGTGTGTGTGATGTGTGATGTGTGTGGTGTGTGTGCTGTGTGTGGTGTGTGTGATGTGTTTGATGTGTGGTGTGTGTGTGTGGTGTGTGTGATGTGTGTGGTGTGTGTGATGTGTGTGATGTGTGTGATGTGTGTGATGTGTGTAATGTGTGTGATGTGTGTGGTGTGTGTGATGTGTGTGGTGTGTGTGATGAGTGTGGTGTGTGTGATGTGTGTGATGTGTGTAATGTGTGTGGTGTGTGTGATGTGTGTGGTGTGTGTGATGTGTGTGGTGTGTGTGGTGTGTGGTTGTGTGGTGTGTGTGATGTGGCTAAATGGACGAGGTCTATTTACTGACACGGCGGCTGATAGACCTGCAGTTTTTTTGTTTAGATTAGTGGGTGCAGTGGGGTGCATAAGGTAATACTGTGGTTCTTATCCTGCGTTCGATCGAACCCCAATGGTTCGGTGTGTCAGTCTCAGGGTTTTTGATGAGGTCAGGACTACCCCCCTCCCCCCACTCAGATGTTTGACGATTGGATTTTATCAGTGTGATGAGAAAACTATTAAAAAGGGTTCGTTGAATGGGTATTAGAAACGGGTGGGGTTCGGTCCAACCAAATATGTTAAGAATCACTGAGGGGGTATGAAATGTTGGCGTGGGAATAGCAGTGTAAAAGTGGGTTTGAAAGCGTTGGTAAAAAGGGGTTGATTTGAAGGTAAATGAAGTCGTTTAAAGTGGGGGGTGGGGGGGGGGTTGTAAGCGGTGGTTTCAAGATGAGTGGTAAATGGGTTAGTATGAAGGGGTGTTTCAAGATGGTGGTTTCAAAGGCTGGTTTGAAATTGATGGTTTGACGGGGGTTGTTGGAAGGAGGTGGTTTGCAGTGGTGGAGTGTGAAAGGTGTGTTCCGCATAAGCAGCAAATCTGTGATGGGTAGAAACGGGCCGCCGAGGAAACAAACCCAAGTCTTCATAACAGCAGTTGTGTGTTCTACCCCACAACCACGCACGCTGTTTACCACTTTTGAAACCCCATAACAAAGCACTAGCTATTGAATACACTTATAATACAAATAACTTTAATAATAAAATGTAATACTTTAGTTAGTTTAATGCTACACATAGGGCTACAAAAAAAATCTTGTAATGCAAAATAAGAGAAGTATTATGAAGTACGACTTATCCGGTGATATATGAAAAAAGAATTGTACTAAGTAGAGTTCTTAGTTCTTTTAAAAAAATTTTATTCAATTGTTTTAAACATTTAAATCAGTAATAATAATTTGTTTGTACATATCTTGAACAATAAAAAGTAGCAATTTTATAATTCTACTTGTGACAGCAATGATTTTACACCATGTAAACACTTAAACAATATTTAACTACCAAAATGTTAATGTTTTCTTTAAAGAAATCTCGTAGGCGTAATGGTACAATTTGAAAATCTGTCAGTAAACAATAATTTATTAACTACCAAACAAATAAATACTTTTGGAATATTAACTCGTGCCGTCTTTTAATATAGTTCTAGCGGTATTTCTTTACGTCTGCTTCTCCTCCATAACACGACATCAAAGTTATCTCCCTTTGATATTTGTGATAGCTCAGCGCTTGTGAGTACTTCAAGACTTCCTGTCTTCATGAGCATCGTAGTGATCCTGTTGTTTACCTTGGCAACCAATCAGAATCGTTAATGTCGACTTAAATGCTATGTAGGTTGTCTTACAAGTTCTGTCGTTATTGGATTGAATGGATCTCTGATAGGAGAGGAGGCTCCGCTGTATCGGGTTGTTGTGACGTCATTTTTCATTTGCAGGATGGCGGGTGGTGTGATTGTGGGGTGTAGATCTTACGTCAGTGTGTGGGTATATGCATGGTAACAGTGTGTGTGTGTGTGTGTGTGCGTCTGTGGGGTGTATCAATAACCTCAGTGTGGGATTGTAACCATAGTATCAGTGTGTGTGTGCATATGTGGGGTATATCCATAACCTCAATGTGGGGTTATAATCATGGTATCAGTGTGTGTGTGGTGTATCCGTAGTATCAGTGTGATAGCGTGTAACCAATGTATTAGTGTGTATGTGTGGGGATGTATCCAAAGTATCATTGTGTGTGGGGTGTATCCGTAGTATCAGTGTGGGGGGGTGTATCCGTAGTATCAGCGTGATAGCGTGTAACCAAAGTATTAGTGTGTCTATATGTAGGGATTTAACCAGAGTATCAATATGCGATTGTGTGTGGGTGTATCCTGAGTATCAGTGTGGGGGTGTATCTATAGTATCAGTGTGGGGTGTATCCATAGTATCAGTGTGGGGTTGCATCCGTAGTATCAGTGTGGAGGTTTATCCAGTGGGGGGGGGGGGTATATCCACAATATGATTGAGGGGGAGTGTACGCATCAGTGTGTATGTGTGTGAGTGTATCCATACTATTCGTATGGAGAGTGTATCCATAATATCTGTGTGTGAGTGTTGGGGGTATATCCATAGAAACAGTATGGGGGTGTATACCCATACTCTCTGTACAGGGGTGTACCTATACTATCAGAGAGAGGGAGTATTATCCATAGTATCAACGTGGGGAGGTTTAAAGTTACCCCGAATTTCGATTGTCTAAAATTATATTAAAAATAACGTGTTTATTTTTTATTTTTGTATGCCCGTACATTCTAGAGTGGCTCTAGATTGGGTGTCAGTCGGGGCGCTCCCCCCCCCTCTTTCGCCCTACATGGCGACGCCTCTGCGTAAAATCACCATCAATGTAGCGTTGCTTCAGCAGTGCTGGAAATTAATTTATTCTAGCAGATTGTATGTTTATTTCGGAAATGGATTAGGGCGCAAGAAGGAGATCGAAAACGAAAAAAAAATTATTACGTTATTATCGATACTTGACCTTGACCTTGCGATAACCTTGACCATCGGGTTCGGAGTTTGCGGATGAACGAGCTACACATAGCGGAAGTCTGGCATCAACTCTGGAACCAATCACTCGTCATTCCCGCACGTGCCAGACAGACACTGGTCTCGTAGTCTAGGCCTCAGATAATTAGAGCGCCGAGAAAAATTTTGTTTACAGATCTAATTACCGGAAGTTATCATTTAGCGTGTTAAAAATTTGTAAGTGTGTTGGTGTCAGTTTTTGTGGTAGTTAGTGTCGAATTTGGTGTGTGTGTTTGTGTGTGTGTATGTTCTGTTTTAGTGGTTTTTAGTGTCGGATTTGGTGTGTGTGTGTGTTGGTGTCAGTTTTTGTGGTAGTTAGTGTCGAATTTGGTGTGTATGTGTTCTGTTTTTTTGTGGTAGTTAGTGTAGAATTTGGTGTTTGTTGGTGTCAGTTTTTGTGGTTGTTAGTGTAGAATTTGGTGTGTGTTGGTATCAGTTTTTGTGGAAGTTAGTGTAGAATTTGGTGTGTGTTGGTGTAAGTTTTTGAGGTTGTTAGTGTAGAATATGGTGTGTATGTGTTCTGTTTTTGTGTTTTTTAGTGTCAGATTTGGTGTGTGTGCGTGCATGTGTGTGTGTGTTCTGTTTTAGTGGTTTTAGCGTCCTATTTGGTGTGTGTGTATGTGTTCTGTTTTTGTGGTTTTAGTGTCGGCTTTGGTGTTTGTTGATATGTGTTTGTGGTTGTTAGTGTCGAATTAGGTGTGTTTTGTCATGTTTTTGCAGTTGTTTCTGTCAAAGTTGGTGCTTGTTGGAGTCAGTTTCTGTGGTTTATAACGTTGCTGATCTTGTTATCTAGAAGAACTATCGCCATTAATACATTATATATCTTTCAGGTTGGTGATAATAAAATTCATTCTTATACATTAAAAATTGGCCCATAAAGTTTATAAACTTTTTTAAAGCTACATAGTTCTGCTATTTTTGTTTACATTTTCTATGATAAAATGTAAAAAAAAAAAATTGCTTTTGGCAATGTAAATTGTTTTGTTATGTTACCAAAAATTCTAAAAAATATTAAATACATCAAATCTTTAGTAAATTTCTAAAAAATAAATTTAAAAACCAAATTTTTATAACCATATTGATTTTAATAACATCGGGGATGATTTGTTTTACATACTTAATGGGCCTTTCGAATAATTTTGAGACTAGTCTCGGTTGTGTCCATTGTAACAGGCCCATAATTGTTTAAAACATCGTCACAAAGTAACAAGCTTGAGTCAACAATGAACAAAACAAACACAGACAAAGTGTCAATGTTCGTCACAATTTTTGGCTGAGTTCATAGGTCGATCCAACTGGTGTATAGGGTTGTTTGCCTTAAAGGGGCGATAGGTCATTAGCATAGAGAAAGCGTTCACTAGCTGGGACCAGATATTTACTAGCTAGCATCGTAGGTTGTTGGCTGAGATCAAACAGTCGCTGGCTGACCCAGTCGCTAGCTGGGTCAAACCGCTACTAGCTAGGGTCAAATAGTCGCTGGCTGGAGCTAAATAGTCGCTAGCTGGAGCTAAATAGTCGCTAGCTGGATCTAAATAGTCGCTAGCTGGAGCTAAATAGTCGCTAGCTAGAGCTAAATAGTCGCTAGCTGGAGCTAAATAGTCGCTAGCTAGAGCTAAATAGTCGCTAGCTGGAGCTAAATAGTCGCTAGCTGGAGCTAAATAGTCGCTAGCTGGAGCTAAATAGTCGCTAGCTGGAGCTAAATAGTCGCTAGCTGGAGCTAAATAGTCACTAACTGGAGTTGTTACTTGCGACAGTTACCTGGGAACATGACGGGCAACAGATTAAAGGCTTTCGGGAAGGGAAATGTATGCAAACAGCGGTGATCAGTGGATCCATTTTGTGTTGGTGTGGTAAGTCGGTGAAGGCTTGCCGTCAAATATTGTCGTATCGGTCCCATCTGGGTGTGTATGGTGGGGTCACAGGGCAGGGGTCAGACCGTCAAATATCGTCGTGTCGGTCCCATTTGGTTGAGTATTCATTTGGTGGGGTAACAGGGCAGGGGTCAAGACGTCAAATATGGTCGTGTCGGTCCCATCTGGTTGTGTTTGGTGGGGTTATAGGGCAGGGGTCAAACAGTCAAATATTGTCGTGTCGATCCCATCTTGTTGTGTATTTATTTGGAGGGGTCACAGGGCAGGGGTCAAGGCGTCAAATATTGTCGTGTCGATCCCATCTTGTTGTGTATTTATTTGGAGGGGTCACAGGACAGAAGTCAAGAGATGGATTGATACGTATGGATTGGTGTTAGTGAGGGTTAGGATAAAAGAGAATTTCGGTAGGGTAGAGATAGAGTTAGTGAGGATGAAGGTGGGGGTGGTTTAGGGTAAGATGATGGGGGTGGTGTATGACAAGGGATAGTTAAAGGCGGAGGTGAGGTTGTGTGATTAGGAGTGGTTTGAAGATATAAATGGGGGTGGGGTAGGCTAAGTGTGTTCTAAAGATTGTGGTGGTGTATGGTGTATGGTTTATTGAAGGTGAATTCGAGAATTGGGTTATGGGTGGGGGTGGGTTGAAGGTGTATTTGAGAATTGGGATATGGGTGGGGATGGGTTGAAGGTGTATTTGAGAATTGAGATATGGGTGGGGGTGGGTTGAAGGTGTATTTCAGAATTGGGATATGGGTGGGGATGGGTTGAAGGTGTATTTGAGAATTGAGATATGGGTGGGGTTGGGTTGAAGGTGTATTTGAGAATTGAGATATGGGTGGGGGTGGGTTGTAGTTGGATGTGAGAACTGGGTTATGAGTGTGGGGGTGGGTTGAATGTGGATGTGAGAACAGGGTTATGAGTGTGTGTGTGTGGGGGGGGGGGCTTGAAGGTGGATATGTATGGCCAGTGTTTCTTCCAGACTTTTTTCTCCGGGGGGGCACTTGAAATTTTCGGGGGGGCGGTAGACTTTTTTCGGGGGGGCGGACACTGTTAAAAGTATATATTTTCTATATAAATTATATAAATTTCATTTCGTTCGGGGGGGGGGGGCGGTAAAATATTTTCGGGGGGGTGGGGGCTTCGCCCCCCCCCCCCCCCCCCCCGAAGAGATGCCTGGAAGAAACTCTGTGTATGGCTTGGTGGGTAAAAGATGAGAGGTTGTACTATATGGCTATGGGTTAGTTGGAAGTAAAGGTGGAGTAGAGCTAGAGGTTAGATAAAAAGTTAGCCTAGTGTTGTGGTAGTTTTAGTGGTGTGTTGATGAATTAAAATGAAAATTGCTGTGGTTGGGGTGTATTGGAGAATATGGGTTTGAGGGTAGGGCAAGGGAGGTAAGATAAGCCAGAGATGATTAAAGTTTGTGGGGACTTATTAATTTTTTTTTTCTTAATTCTTCAAAACTCTTCAAGCCAAATTGTTAAAACAATTATTTCACGAAAATATTAGCAAAATTATATTCTCTCCTCTGTGTTGCTTGGTTTCAATTAAGTTCAAACTTCGTTTAAATTTTACGCGAATGGTTTTTTTCCCCTTATCGGTAAATAAATCAGCGAGCATGAAAAACTTGAAGGTCATGTTGACCTTATAATCTATTTTTAGTCCGGTCGTTAGGTAAACGGCCACCTCGTTGTCTGCAGGGTGCCTTTCATCTTTTCACATCTATTTATAGCACACATGATTTACTGCACATCGCATTACAGCACACTATTTGCTTCGTTATTTTTGTTTTGTTGATCGGAAGAAAGAAAAAAATTAAATCGTTCTTTATAAATTATATTGAAAGCCTAGACTGCTTTTAGTACCTAAACATAATTTTATAAAAGTTTAAACAAAATTTAGTTTTAACACATTTTTCATTAATTACCTTTTTTTTTTACAAATTTCATGACTATAAAATATATATTTATACTTTCATACGTTACACAGGGCGACCAATACCCTACAGGTTCAGGGTTCGAATACCGTTTACACCAAGACATTTTTACCTATACGAATAAATAAAACTGAATTCCTTACTTATGTGTTACACATGTGGTATACACACATCGACGGTGATGGAGTTCACTATAGACGTGATACTGGCCTGACAAGAATTCGAACCTGGTCTCTAAGGTTAACTGGTATGTGTAAAAGATATCTGCCCTGTAGGGAATCTTGGATGTTATGTAAACATAACATGAGTAAATTCACAAAACAAAATTGGATAGGCTTATGTACATTTTCAAAATACTTAACTTTTATCGTTAAAATGTTCGAGATCAAAGCGCATTTTTATATTTTTCAAAAGAAATTTAAAACCCGTTCATGAAATTGAATCTCGTTGATAAATTCGTCGCATACAGGAAAAAAAAACAACAAAAAAAAACGAAAAAAAAAAAGAAAAAAAAAAAAACGAAAAAAAAAAAAAAACGAAAAAAAAAAACGAAAAAAATAAAACAACACCCAAGGGCTCTAACTCTCACCTTTAGCAGATTAATGGCGAGCTTCTTCATCCTTCAGGTGTAGATAATCCCTGTTTAGCTGCCAGCTGTGTCTACAACATCCCAGCTGCGGGCAACACCGCCCAGCTGTAGCCGGTGTTCACGTTAATTGACATGCCGTGTAGAATCCTCACACAACATTTAGAAAAACCTTCACTCGAGAGTTGTGTGAATTTCCAGGGCAGAGTTCGGAGTTCACTCCCCTTCTCAATTCTCTCCCCTTTGTATACAGTTTGTGTTCAAGTTTTCGTTGATGTTATAAATTATGCAGTCAATGTTTCGTTAAAAGTAAAGTTCGCGTTTTATGTTGCAAACGAATAGACTATGCAAAGATTTATTACATTAGAGAATATTCTTCAGTAAAATTATGTTTTTTCTTTCAAAACTGCAAAGCATCTTTCAAAGATATAGATCTAGATGTGTAAACAATTATTAGCTTCGGAAAACGTTTAAAACTTTTTGTACGAGTTATGGAGGAGATAACGTTAGTAAAATAGTCTATATAATACGATATTCTTTATGTGGGTGAATACGAACAACGTATAAGAGACTTATAGAATTAGAATATTATATCAGTGCGGTATAATCAGGTATCTGAGTAGGATAAAAGCTAACATAACTGGCTTGAAGCTGATTTGTTTAGTCTATACCACATGTTAGGTGTATCACATAGCTTAATTCTTTCTTGATATTCTTCGATGCTAGACATACATGTACAGTTTGGTCGGATATAACATTTATGTTTGTGTAAGGAGTCAGCTTAATGACGATAAATACTGTATTGCAAAAGTTTAAGTAAGTCTAAATCTACAGAAATTCAATGAAGTATTTACTTGACGTGGGTAATTAACGTTGAAAATAATCGCATTTTTACTTCGGTAGTTAAGTTCTATACAAGCAGTAAAATGAATTAATGAATGCAATAAAATATAATTTGACTTGGTTTAATGTTATACTAAACTTCGGCACATGCAGGCAACAGAAACACAACCGTGCACACACAAACGATCACTCACTTATTCACGCGCTAACACACACACACGAACGCACGCACGGACACACACACACAGAAACACACACACACAAATACACACACACTCACCACTCTCTCTCTCTGTCTCACACACACACACATAAAAGCACAAACACCAACTGAAAATAATAGAAATACATTCCCCCGCGTTCTGATTACGTCATATGTTTGACCTACTTTTCAACAAAGCGAAAAATTTAGAACAAACGCATCCGTTTTTTTTTTCCTCTCCTCACGTTAGATAACCACACGGTCACAATCCTGTTTGAATCCTGCGGTGCCAGACCCCGGATGGTGTATCCTGCTGCAGACGGCAACACCCGAGGTACCACCAGCACGGGGACCAGGGTACACCAACATACGGACGGACGGGAGGGGAGATGTTTTCACGGCTGGTAACTCTGCCAGTCACAGGGGCACTTCAAAGCAGGTGACTTATGATCTCTCGTGGTGGTTTATGTACGGGGTGGGGGGTGGAGGGGGGGGGGGGAGGGGGTACGAGGGGCGATGATAATTGGGAGATGATGTAAGAGGATGATAGGGGGGATTTGAATGATGTGGTCGAGGCTAGGTATCTCGCTGTCTCTATCTATCTCTATCTCTCTTTATTAATCTCTCTCTCTGTCTCTCTCTCTCTCTATATATATAAATATATAAATATATATATAAATACCTATATATATATATAAATATATATATATATATATATATATATATATATATATATATATATATATATATATATATATATATATATATATATATATATATATATATAATCCACACATATAAGTATGTGTATGTTTAGGTTCGTATGTATTTACAAGAAACATAGCTGATGAGAAAGAATAAGTGGTAAAGACAGTTATTCCGAAATTTAAATTCCGCTTCGTATATTGGGTGGTGGGTTTCCTGGCATTTTTATGATGATAGAATGATAATTATAGTGTGAGTAAAATGGCCCATCACACACGTTTCCTCTGAGATGTAAATGTACTCATATTTAAATCAAAACCACAAGTTTTGAAGTGAAAACATAAAACGACTACCCACACATTTGACGAAGAAAAGTTTTGAGAATAGCCCCTTTCAACTTATTCCAACACCGGAATCTTAAAAGCCGTTGGGGTTCAGCACCTCTCTGAAGATTCCAGTTTTTAATTAGGACGAGGTCAGGGTTCACCAAACGGGGTCAGGGTTCACAGAACCAGGTTAAAGAGCACGTGCCGTTTGAGGCTTCAGTTAGAGCGTGAGTACGGTAGGAGAAGAGAACTGGCATCTGCTCAACAAAAGATGACACGGAGAAACTATTAGAGCCCTACCGGTGGGGGGGGGGGGGGGGGGGGGAGGGTGTGAATGGGGGTTGTGGGGAAGGGGGGGTGAATGTTGTGTATATACTCGTGTGTTTTGGAAAATAATATTTTATTTGATTGTGGTAGGGCAGTAGAGTTTGGGATCTATGTTAAAGGCTTTGGGTATGAGTCCGAGTCAAGTTTTGGTATAAATGAGAATCACCATATTTTCCAGTTGGTGCACAAGATACATGGGGCAGATGAAGCAGAGTTAATCTATTTCAGAGACGTCGGCTTAGGAAGGGATAGTGTGGTCATCACTAGGATATAGCAGCACAGGAACTCTGGGATATAGCAGCACAGTAACTGGTATAGCAGTAGATGAACGCTGGGATAAAGCGGTACAGTAGCTCTGGGATATAGAAGTACATGTACTCTGGAATATAGAGGCGAATGAAGGCTGGGATATAATGGCCGCTGGGATATAGCAGTACAGAACTCTGTGATTTTAGCGGTACAGGAACTGGGACATAACAGTACAGGAATTGATATAGCAGTAGATGAACACTGGAATATAGCAGTACTGAAAGTCTGGGATATAACAGTACAGGAACTCTGGGATATAGCAGTGTAAGAACTCTGGGATATAGCAGTGCAAGAACTCTGGGATATAACAGTATAAGAACTCTGGGATATAGCGGTACAGGAACTCTGGGATATAGCAGTACAGGAACTGGGATATAGCGGCCGCTGGGATATAGCGGTACAGGAACTCTGGGATATAGCGGTACAGGAACTCTGGGATATAGCGGTACAGGAACTCTGGGATATAGCGATAAAGGAACTCTGGGATATAGCGGTACAGGAACTCTGGGATATAGCGGTACAGGAACTCTGGGATATAGCGGTACAGGAACTCTGGGATATAGCGGTACAGGAACTCTGGGATATAGCGGTACAGGAACTGGGATTATAGCAGTACAGGAACTGGGATATAGCGGCCGCTGAGATATAGAAGTACAGGAACTGGGATATAGCGGTACAGGAACTCTGGGATATAGCGGTACAGGAACTGGGATATAGCGGCCGCTGGGATATAGCAGTACAGGAACTGGGATATAGCGGCCGCTGGGATATAGCGGTACAGGAACTCTGTGATATAGCGGTACAGGAACTGGGATTATAGCAGTACAGGAACTGGGATATAGCGGCCGCTGAGATATAGAAGTACAGGAACTGGGATATAGCGGCCGCTGAGATATAGAAGTACAGGAACTGGGATATAGCGGCCGCTGAGATATAGAAGTACAGGAACTGGGATATAGCGGTACAGGAACTGGGATATAGCGGTACAGGAACTGGGATATAGCGGTACAGAAACTCTGGGATATAGAAGTACAGGAACTCTGGGATATAGCGGCCGCTGGGATATAGTGGTACAGGAACTCTGGGATATAGCGGGCGCTGGGATATAGCGGTACAGGAACTCTGGGATATAGCGGTACAGGAACTGGGATATAGCGGCCGCTGGGATATAGCAGTACAGGAACGCTGGGATATAGCGGTACACGCACCGGGATATAGCGGTACAGGAACTCTGGGATATAGCGGTACAGGAACTGGGATATAACGGCCGCTGGGATATAGCAACACAGGAACTCTGGGATATAGCGGCCGCTGGGATATAGCGGTACAGGAACTCTGGGATATAGCGGTACAGGAACCGGGATATAGCGGTACAGGAACTCTGGGATATAGCGGTACAGGAACTGGGATATAACGGCCGCTGGGATATAGCAACACAGGAACTCTGGGATATAGCGGCCGCTGGGATATAGCGGTATAGGAACTCTGGGATATAGCGGCGTAATTATCTCTGAAGTTGACAAGTGGGGCTGATAGCGCGCGCAGACCGGCGACCAAAATAGAAACGCAGAAATTAAAAACTTTGTTTAAAGGGAGATAAATATAGTAGTTTTGTTTGGAGTTTAGGAAAAACATTTCCCAAGTTTGTCGAGATGCCTGGTTTAACAGTGGTAAATGGCCGTAGACTTGAATAATTTTTCATCAAAGTCAGATTTGGTGATTATCGTACGTTTGAAAATGATGATTTTGTTTAGTTTTATGTTTTCGAAGATGCGACGATGGGCTTAAAGAGACAAACTGGATCAGTAGGGGGAGGTTGAGCCCGAAGTAGAAGCTAATTCGGACGTCTGGACTCAGAGGCGTAGCGAGGGGAGGGGGGGGGGGGGCGGGTGGGGGGAGACATATGTCCGCGGGCGCCGACCTTAGAGGGGGGGGGGCGCCAAATTGAAAGTTTGAGAGGGGGGTGCAAATGAAAAGTTTGAGGGGGGGGGGGTGCAAATCGAGATTTTGTCCTCGGGCGCCGGGAAGGGTCGCCTCTGTCTGGACTTCAACCCCCCGGGCATATGAGGCCCGATAACTGACGACAGTCACTCATATAAGTGATAAATCAACCAAATCAAACAACAGCTGCCTTTTAGTTTAATCTTGGATGGACAACGGCTGTGGAAGCAAATCTAGAAAGAAAAGCAGGCTTTATAAATGTGTTGACACATGATACTTAATTATGTTGGGAAAAACTTTACCATTGTGAACGAAGAAAAAACAAAGTGCTAGTTAAAAGCCTTTTGTAGGTATAATTTCAGTAATGTTGTCTGCCAATAAAGAGTTTTTTTTTTTTTTTTTTTTTACATATTTTCACAAAATGTCTTTGGTCTGCCATGAAAGAAAGTTGAAGGTATACAAGCAATTAACATAAGTCTCAGCCCCCAACTACGCATCAACCGTATGCTTATCGCAGAGTTTTAGAAGTTTAAAAAAAAACACACTCGGAGCGTTAGTCATTTCCGTTATTAGTCATACACCGTTTCCAGAGTGCCAGGTGAGCAGGCTGGTCACGGTAGTGGTGCCTGATTTTTGAGGATGTTGGGACCAGGCATGTTGTAGGTGCTAGAACTACAGGTAGGTTAAAACCCCGTTACGGTGTGCAGGCTTCATCAGTTAATTAATTGACAGATGCTGGGGGCAATGGAGCAGAGAAGTTCATCCTCTATACTTAAAAACATCAAGTGCAATTTGATACTTTACAGAACTCAGCCCTATTCTGGGTATGAGCCTGAAACTGAACCTAAACTAGCTAATAACCTAAAGCTAGACAAAAAACACTGAATACACATATGCCTACACTGACACTTCACCAGCACTTACGCTTACACATATACCTACACATACGTCTAAGCCTAAGCCTACACCCACACCTCCGCCTACATCTACACCTTTCACCAACACCTAGACCTAGACCAACAACTACACCTACACCTACACCCACACCCACACCCACACCCACACCCACATCCACACCTACACCTACACCTACACCTACACCTACACCTACACCTACACCTACACCTACACCTACACCTACACCTACACCTACACCTACACCTACACCTACACCTACACCTACACCTACACCTACACCTACACCTACACCTACACCTACACCTACACCTACACCTCCACCTCCACCCACACCAACACCCACACCCACACCAACAGCTACCCCTACACCTACACCTACACCTACACCTACACCTACACCTACACCTACACCTACACCTACACCTACACCTACACCTACACCTACACCTACACCTACACCCACACCCACACCCACACCCACACCCACAGCTACAGCTACACCTACACCTACACCTACACCTACACCTACACCTACACCTACACCTACACCTACACCTACACCTACACCTACACCTACACCTACACCTACACCTACACCTACACCTACACCTACACCTACACCTACACCTACACCTACACCTACACCTACACCTACACCTACACCTACACCTACACCTACACCTACACCTACACCCACACCCACACCCACACCCACACCCACAGCTACACCTACACCTACACCTACACCTACACCTACACCTACACCTACACCTACACCTACACCTACACCTACACCTACACCTACACCTACACCTACACCTACACCTACACCTACACCTACACCTACACCTACACCTACACCCACACCCACACCCACACCCACACCCACACCCACACCCACACCAACAGCTACCCCTACACCTACACCTACACCTACACCTACACCTACACCTACAACTTCACCTACACCTACACCTACACCTACACCTACACCTACACCTACACCTACACCTACACCTACACCTACACCTACACCTACACCTACACCTACACCTACACCTACACCTACACCTACACCTACACCTACACCTACACCTACACCTACACCTACACCTACACCTACACCTACACCTACACCTACACCTACACCTACACCTACACCCACACCCACACCCACACCCACACCCACACCCACCTACACCCACTGTTCTCAAATCCCACCCTAACTTAAGTCACAACCAGTATTTTCTCAAGGTAAAACCAGGCCCCTCTACGTATATTTCAGATTACGACGCGTTCTGAATTCCGGTGACATTTCCGTATCTTGTGCTGTATATTTCTGGCTAGCACTGCAATCAGACCGCTGCTATTTTAGACCATGGCATGTTGGGCACCTCTACATATAAAATAAATAAAAATGTCCGGCCGGAATTTTATTTTCAGCCTCTCGTGGTCAAGGCCGATAAGTTTTCTTTGGTGGTGGGAGAGTTCTCTAACATGACGAGATAGGATTAGGTAGCTTCTAGTTCAAGAAAGATGGCGTCTATTTTCGAGATGAAAATGTGGCGTCCTTCCGGTGGGAGGATGAAAATAAAAATGGCGGCGTGTCTCGCGAATGTTTATTTAGGGTGATGCCAAGATAATATTTATAATTAAAAAAAATTAAACGCAGGTGCTGAGTTGATTAAGCTGCAGGCTTGGGGTATCAGTTTAAAAAAGATGCGAAGGTCAAGGGTCATGCACTGAGGTTTCTACTGATAAAAAATGGAGTGTTTATGAGACTGTGTGAGCGAATTTGGAGCAAGAAAATGTGCAGAGTTTAAAACAATGTTGAGTGCTTCTTCTTCGTTCTTAATTATAACGTTGGATGGGATTTCATTCAACACAATTTAGTATTACGTGTTAATGTGTTATGCGGCAGATGGCCCATTCATTCAGATTTCAGCCTGCTTTTCTTTTTTGGAATTGCTTCTATTTCATTTGTCCATCCAAATACAAACTACAAGACAGTATTGTTTTCTATTTTGTGTTTGTTTTAAATCATTATCACAATACAACGTTTATTGTTTGCAAAGGAGACTGTTTGTTTTTAACGTCTATAGATCTACGTTCCAAGTTAATTAATTGATTGCTATTTTTATACTGAAACCTTGTTATCGTTTCACTCTCTATCTCGCAAATTCTGATTCTAGAATCTTCCAGAAACTGATCGTAAACCTTACATAAGTTCACAAAGTAGACGGAATAAAAACGACATCAATTGAACTAAGGGAAACCATTCCGACGCGGTAATACGTTCTCTTGAGGAAATAATAAGACACGAGTAGCATCCCTTTGCTGTACCTGATGACGACATTAAACAAATGCAGGTTGAGCTTGCGTACAATGATAGTTCGGTAACTCACTAAATATATTGCATTACTTGAATTTATTCTATTACATTTATCTCTACTGATGTTAACTTTGTTAAAAAGCTCATGAAATAGAATTTGTATTTGAAATAGTCTGTATGTATAGCTTAGTCTATCCACAAACAAGGTGTGGGTGGGGGGCTGAGGGTGCGTGTGTGTGTGTGTGTGGGGGGGTCTCATTGAGTTTGACTGTGTGTGGGGGTGGGGCGAAGAGGGGGATGGGAGAATTATATGGGGAGCTTTTGACTACTCTGAACTACCCTAACGCAATATTTATTCATATTTTCTTAATGTAAAAGACATCTGTACTAACGTAATAACTATTAATATTTTGTTAATGAAAAAGACATATATACACACTTGAAATTTGTAGAACCCCCCCTAGAACCCCCCCCCCCCCCCCGCGGTAGGTTAACCAGCAAAGTTTTTTCCGGGCATCTCTTTGGGGGTGCTACCCCCCCTCCGAACGAGATGGAATTTATAGAGTAAACATATACTTAACTAGTGTCCGCTCCCCCCCCCTTTGGAAAATGTAGACCGCCCCCCCCCCCCTCCGAAAAGTGCCCCCCCCCGGAGAAAAAAGTCTGGTAGAAACACTGTTAGTCAGCCCCCACCACATCACCGCTGCCATTTATATCCGCTACGCGCGCATTATTCTTTTCCGAATAGGTTGCTATAGTAACGGATACTATCCACAAAATCTCACCTGTGGTGTTGCTAATACCTGCGGTGGGGGTAGGCGAAAGTTGATAGCGTGATATATAGGCCTAAATAAAATTGTATGTTTGCCTAAGCGCCTAACATATATAGGATAAACATAACGTCATACGCGGTCTTTTCAAACTGCTCGAGAAATCAAACTGATGAAGAACCACAACTCGGAATATACTCTTAACTCTTCAGTACACAGTAAACCTTTTTTGTTATGTCTAAAACTGACTAACACATCATAAAGCGAGGATGTACGGGGTTTGGGGTGGGTGGGGTGGGGGGGGGGGGGGGGTCAGTCAATCTTGATGCGCTACATGGAGTTAACGAGTCTACTAAATGAGAATGTTGAATCGTTATGTTTTATTCAACAAAATCTTTTTTTTTTCAACAAAAATTGATGGGTACCATGTGGTTAGGATAACATTCAGGTGAGTGTGTGATAAAATTTGTGACGTCATATTTGAGCGGGTAGGTGGGGGGGGGGGAAGTTTGGCTCTTTGTAAACTACGTATGAGGATGTAGAGCGGGGGGGGGGGGGTGTGTGGATTAAAATTGGCTAAACACTTTATTTGTTGACGAAACTTAATCCAAGATTATTACATTAAATAATCTGGGTGATTTTAAAGTAAATAAACGCCGCACATTTTTTAATTAAAGTAAACAAAATTAAATCTGCGTCTTAATTAGGCAAGATTAGAACTTCCCTACTTAAATTAAAACGGATTACGTCTAATTTTAATCTCACTTAGCGTTTTCTTATAAACAAAGCACCGTTAAAAAAAAACTGCTCTAAATGAGGTACGATTAAAATGTCTTCGTTTTTTTCCCTTCCAGGTTTCGTGAAATGAGCTCGCTGATAAACAAATCTGCGTCATCAGTCTGTTTCAAGTCAGGCTAAATTTAGCAACACGAGATTACCAAAATAACTTGGTGGAGATTTATATTTATGTATGTTCCTAGTTTAAATTAGAAAATTGAATACAATTTGGCACACAAGACAAGCAGACAAAAAACTGTATTGTGTTAGTTTAGGAAATATTATTTAAGCTTATAAATCTTAGAAACTAAGTTACAGGATTATGGTTAGGTGTATAGGGTTATCTACAAATAACGTCACACTTTTTCGGAAGATTTTTTTTACCTCATCCCCCTCATCACCATCACACAACGTCACAAGAAGCCAGCCCCAACCCCCCTGTCATGTGACGTCACACCTCAGCCTACCCAACCCCTCAAAATTACAATTTATTTTTTTTTAAAAATTCTTTCACACATATAGACTGAGATTAGTCAATGTAGTGTATATTAATCAGTTTCTGATACAATTTATAAAAACAGCAAAATGACGGTTGAATTTCAGCTCTTAACATTATTTAAAAAAAAATACAACAGTCCCTCATTTATGGACGACCCCCTAAGCTCATGAATTTTATTATGTAGGATGAGCTTAGCCTGAGACAGCTAGTCGTCCATAAGTCAACCTATTTCTGATTGGTTAAGCTTTGTGATGTCCGCCATTTTTTTTTTATATCTGACCATATTCGAATTTTTTAAAGCCAACTTTTAGATTTCCAGCCATTTCATCCTCAGTGCGTAGTTATGACAAAAGAATTAATATCTTAATGTATTCGATACGGCTAAGTGGGCTGTTTTTATATTATAGATACCTCTGAAGGAATACTCATTCCATTTTATATTATCGATACCAACTTTATCTTATATCTTAGCGAAACATCGCGTTAAGTTTTACTCACGAGATCCTTCTTCGAGTACTTAAATTAAGGCATTAAACCTTAAACGTCTTAAAATGAGTTATAATCTCTTTTCAAACTATTTTTAACAACAAGGATAACAATTTAATCGGGGTATTTAATCAGGATGTGAGTAAATGCATTGGTAGTTGTCAGGGCAGTGGTGACGGTGGACCCAAACTCGTCAATGGCGATAGGGATAAGTTGTAGCGCTTATTATTGATAGAAACACGGAAAGTAAAATCGATTTACGAATGATGGTAAGGTTTTTTTCTGCTTTACATATGTGGATATTTGATTTGATTAACAAGCTAAACCAAAGCAGGTTAAAAATAAATCAGCGCCGAATGTACTCATGTTAAACTTACATTAATGAGTCTTGAACAATTTAAATCACATACAAATTTTAAAACACGTAAGCTGTTTATATTTCCTTGACGACTGATGAAACAAAGATATCGCTTTCGTTTTAAAAAAACCACACTAACTAATGTGTATATGACGGCAAACCAAACCCGAATACTTTGAATTCGAATCCGGGTTTAGTCCATTAAATGTCCTAGAGTCCACCCAGCTCTAATGGGTACCTAACTCAGGTTAAGGAAAGTAAAGGTGGCTGAGCATAGTGCTGACCATAATTATCGCTTCATACAAACAAGTAAACATACAAGTAAAAATACATCCCTTTAAAAGAAAACTTTACCATAAAAAAAATTAATGCGCATAGGAATACCACCGATTAATTAAATTGTATGTTTTAAACCAGAGTCTAATAACGGCCCAACAATAAAGTTGCCTAAACAGGAATATCAAGGTGCAAGTAGAAAACACGTAACAAATAATCAGAGGCGTAGCGACCCTTCCCGGCGCCCGGGAACAAACTTTTCGATTTGCACCCCCCCTCGAGTTTTCGATTTGCACCCCTCCCCCCTCAAACTTTTGATTTGCACCCCCCCCCTCGAGTTTTCGATTTGCACACCCCCCTCAAACTTTCGATTTGCACCCCCCTCAACCTTTCAATTTTTTTTCCAACCCATTTTGGCGCCCCCTAAGGTCGGCGCCCGAGGACATATGTCCCCCCCCCCCGCCCCCCCCTCGCTACGCTACTGCAAATAATAATTGGTATTATCAATGACATGACTCACTTCATTAAATATAAGCACAACAGCCTCAATCGTACAAATTGCCATATCCTATATTCTAGCTTTGATACTTAACATTACCATTTAATGCTAGGGCAAAAACCTCATGTACACACTTTTAATTAAAACTCATTATTGTACTTTAGGATGATACATGATCACTGTATACCTTCTAAAACATTGTTTTGAAATTACGATACGGCTTATGATCGGCCTCTCGTTGCTAATTAGTAAAGCATGCTGAATCAATTAATTAATCATCTAAAAGTGTACAGCATGGTGTGCACAGATTAGTGAAACAAGAGCTTTCATTTATCCTCAACTACTCGCCCTTGTGTGTGCACGTAGCGTGTTGTGCACTAACAACACACTGTGGGACACACCCTGTGTGTGATACGTTGTATTCCACGGGGTTTAGGTTATATGTGATACACTGAACCACAGGGTTTAGGCTACATGTGATACACTGAACCACGGGGTTTAGGCTACATGTGATACATTGAACCACGAGGTTTAGGCTACATGTGATACACTGAACCACGGGGTTTAGGCTACAAGTGATATACTGAACCACGGGGTTTAGGCTACAAGTGATATACTGAACCACGGGGTTTAGGCTACAAGTGATACACAGAACCACGGGGTTTAGGCTACAAGTGATACACAGAACCATGGGGTTTAGGCTACAAGTGATATACTGAACCACGGGGTTTAGGCTACAAGTGATACACAGAACCACGGGGTTTAGGCTACAAGTGATACACAGAACCACGGGGTTTAGGCTACAAGTGATACACAGAACCACGGGGTTTAGGCTACAAGTGATACACAGAACCACGAGGTTTAGGCTACATGTTGTACATTGAAACACAAGTTTATGATATATGCAACACACTGAACCACGGGGTTTAGGCTATATGTAATACACTGAACCACAGGGTTTAGGCTATATGTAAAACACTGAACCACGGTATTAAAACTACAGATTATATACTGAATTACAAATCAGTGATATGAGATATATTGAACCACGGGGTTTAGGCTATATGTGATACACTGAACCACCGGGTTTAGGCTACATGTTATATACTGAACCACTGGTTTATGTTTCATGTGATACACTAAACCACGGAGTTTATCATACTGAAACATCTTAAACCTGTAAGTTGTCACAATTAGGTTAGCCGTACCTCACTATACGATTGTCTACTATTGATAAGAAACAATCCCTATATTAAACCAAACACCTTACTTAAGCTAAAATCCTGACCGTAACTTTTAATTATCCATACACACTAATTAATTTCCTGAATCTCGACCTACTTTTTAACACTCAGTTGAAGTATAACGAAACATACATAATCACACTTTTTTAAAACACATTGCCTTGCTTGGACTCAATAATTGTGTTAGCTTTAACTAACACTGTGTCACATTGAGTTCGCATTATATAGTTACAGAAAATAAGCGAAATGAAATCTAAACAAAATAAAACTTAGCTCACGATACTGATGTTCCGCTTATTTATTGATATTTTTATTCATTGTCTTAACCGTTATCATATCGCATATAGATTACTACCTACCAAGTAAACCTGTATAGAAGAATTATTAGTTTTATGTACTGATGAAAAAGAAACACACGGTGTCTTTCTTTAGTAAACACAACTTACATCTTCCAAAGAATAAGCCTAAGCACACAACACATCACATTTCACACATGTGTAACGTTGATTGTTTTACAACACCCGTCGTTGCGAACACTTGCAATAAAACACCAAATTTCAATGGAAAAATGTTGCATTCACGTTGAAAACAAAAACACAACCGACTCGCCGTGATCCAAGAATGAGAAAACAGATTAGAGAAATATTTTGTTTTTTTAAATCGGGGAGGGAAAAAAAATATTACACGGCCTAGAGTTTTCTGCCCTTTGGTCAGGCCGTTACCTCCCCTTGCCGCTGTTTTGCAGGTAGGTTCGGGATGCACTTGAAGAAACGTTCGACTTCCTGTACGGAGCATGCGCACTGCTCTCCCCTGGGCGTGTTTTTTTTTTACACGTTCATTGCGGCTAGCACACATAGATGTTGGGGAGGGGTGAGTGTGGGTGTAGTGGGCGTGTGTGTGGGGAGGGGTGGAATTCACGAGCACGCTGTCATTAAAGTAATATAAGCATAATGGATACCCACACACATATTCTGTGTTTAGAGGGGTACACATACACATGGTATCCACGTAAGTTCATTGTAATACCGCGTTTACACTTGCGACATGTATACTATACATTTCTAGAAAAAAAAACTTCGCAATAAGTGAGTAGGCTCCCCTATTATCTTAGGCCCTATAGCGAAGTTTTTTTTTCCTAGAAATGTATATTATACTTGTCGCAAGTGTAAACGCGGTATAACACAGACAAACGTTAGCACACCATGCACACGTAACGATTAAAGATATAACCTACTATTTAATACACACAAAACATACGTACATAACAGAAAGCCTCATGTAAAGATACATATCCGATATCTACGTAACAAATACACATTTAACTGGCAACTACCTTACCTAACCAATACAAGAAAACCGATATTCATAAACCGTACACTCATTAAGAACGCACACGAGATATTCATATAAACTTGCAACAGATACACATATACTAATATTGTGTGTTAAAACATTGCAGGAAATTTGTAAGCTGACTTTTTCGTAACGACCACAACACAAGATGCATTTATTACACTTTTAAATTTGCTAAACACCAAATCAAACAATGTGAAGTATCCAACGCCCCCCATATTTTCCTGACACCATGAGCGCCCTGGTTCTTATTGTCCCCCTGTTTTATACAGACACAACTCCCCCCCCCCCCCTGTTTCTTACATGCCCAAGATTTCTATACAGGTGGTTGAATTAAAATTCCTTGTTTCCTTTATATCACGATCTTTGTATGGTGTCCGTAATTTTTATGTATATATGTATATTGTGTTCTACGGGTGAGGCGAGGTGGCCTAAGCGAGTTCGAAACCGGATTCAGGTCAATAGAACTTCCCTGAGTCCACCCAGCTCTGATGGGTACCTAACTCACGGCAGGGAAAGTAAAGACGGCTGGGCATAGTGCTGACAACTATCCCTTCATATGTCGAGATCACAAATATAGCTGAATTCGAATTCAATTGCCGGGAGACCTTCAGATTCTAAAAGAAAACTTAAACTATTTTCTACGTATATTCTCTTTGTGCCCATCAATATCTTCGGTAGATATTTTGTGACGACAGTTTATATTCATACCTAAACATATATGTATATATATATATATATATATATATATATATATATATATATATATATATATATATATATATATATATATATATATATATATATATATAGTTTAGGTTGGTTCATTATCCAACCAAATGTGATATCATAACATCAGACAGTTCAGGTGGGCTAGACAAGGTATGAATGTCCAACTGTTCCCCTACAATATCTCTTGTCGTATAGAACAAAACCAAGAGTACATTGCCGCTGGGGTCTACTAACCACTGAACTGGTAACCTTTAGTGTTTCTTTCAGACATTTTTCGGGGGGGGGGCGGACACTGTTAAAAGTATTTATTTTCTAAATAAATTACATTTTGTTAGGGGGTGGGGGGGCGAAGAGGTGCCTGGAAGAAACACTGATACCTTACTCGTACAGTGTTTTATTTTAATACATTTGTATTAAATTTAAGACATAATGTATGTAATATTGGTAGCGTATATTTTATAGCGTGCATATTTACATTACAATTGATTGTTCTTTTGTTGTTGTTTACTTCTTATAAGATGTTAATTAATATTTTTAATAAAACCAAAAATTTAAGTACTAAAGGATAAACTTACTATTGTTATTCTGATGAAGGTTTTCAGATATATACATTTAAATATTTTTTAATAATTTGGGTGATTCGATTTTAAATAGTTATTGTTAAATATTTGATTAATAATAAATTATTGTGTAATAAAAAAGATTGTTCTTAATAATTATTTTATTATTGCAAAAAACGTCTTAAATATTTTTTATATTCACATTTACATATCTCAATTATTTAATCAATATTTTTAACGTATAACATTAGCTTAATTCCCTTCTTATTTCAAATTCATACATGGGAAGTAACTTGCACATACCAGTGTAAATACAACTATATATTTCAGTGTTGTGTCTAAAATAAATTAAAACTGATGTATTTTTTTGTCTTGTGAACCATATATATATATATATATATATATATATATATATATATATATATATATATATATATATATATATATATATATATATATATATATAGAGAGAGAGAGAGAGAGAGAGAGAGAGAGAGAGTAGAGGTGAAGTGGAGGTCTACTCTTTCAGTACCTCAGCATTTTAAATCTGAGTCTTAGCTGGGTGGCTCAATGATGTTCTACTGACTTGAACCCGGACTCGAACTCGAGGCTTTCGGTTTAGCGCTCTAGCGCTCTACCTCTAGACCACGCCATCAACATGTTGTCATCCTGTAAATAGTGCCACGCGGTGCAACCCGCAGCCTCCCTCCCTCTACCCATGCTATAACATGATTACCAGGTATGTACATATGGATAGTTTATTATACACATACATGTAAACAAATTCATGTATTGTGGGACAGTGTGGTCGAATGATAGATCGTTTGACTGTTAGCCCGAACGTCTCGAGTTCGTATCTCGGATCGGACTTGCGACTTTAGGACGTCTCTGACAGATACCCGACTTACGTTGTAGAAATTTAAGGCGGCTGGGCATATTGCTGACTACACCAACCCTTCATATGCCGAGTTCATGAAATATATGAACTCTACTTTATGTGTTAAGTACAATCTGCCCAATGGATTGCTAGGTCTAAAGAAGATTCTGTATGTTCATGTCGTGATTTTTTCTAGTTAAGTGCAAATACCGGCCTAGTACTAGAGATACAAGTTTGATGTGTGAGTTTAATATAAAGCTTACAACGCGTGTTTTTTTGATAAACGTGATTTACTTAAGTGTTTAATGCGTGACTAGACATTTACATAGGAAGAAAATTAATTTTTTTTTTAAATAAAGGAAATAAGAAACAAACCCCTACCTTCAATTTTTATCGTACAACAAAGTATAAATGTGGTCCTATAATTTGTAACTAAGTTAAAATAAATGCCCAAAATTCAACTTGTATTGTACGACACAGTATTAAAAGTTACGGCCAGCAAAAGTTAAAATGTCCTCCTATACTTTTTAACCAATTGAAAGTAAAAATGTCCTACCTTCAACTTATATTTTACAGGAAATTACAAATTGTTCTACTTCATGTTATAACAAAAGTAAAAAAAAACATGCCTTACCGCTAACATATATTTTACAGTAATGTCCACTTTGTTTTGTAACAAAAGTAAAAAAATAAAATGTCCTACCTTCAACTTATACTTTACAGTAAAGTACAATATGTCCTACTTCATGTTATAACAAAAAATGTCCTACCTTCAACTTATACTTTACAGTAAAGTACAATATGTCCTACTTCATGTTATAACAAAAAATGTCCTACCTTCAACTTATACTTTACACTAAAGTACAATATGTCCTACTTCATGTTATAACAAAAAATGTCCTACCTTCAACTTATACTTTACAGTAAAGTACAATATGTCCTACTTCATGTTATAACAAAAAAATGTCCTACCTTCAACTTATAATTTACACTTAAGTACAATATGTCCTACTTCATGTTATAAAAAAATGTCCTACCTTCAACTCATATTTTATACTAAAGTACAATATATCCTACTTCATGTTATAACACAAAAAATGTCCTACCTTCAACTTATTTCGCACACACTGAAGCATCGTATACTCCTGCAATCTGTTTGCATTATGTTACGGTCCTGCTATCTTTTCTCTCTGTCTCTCTCTCTCTCTCTCTCTCTCTCTCTCCACTGGCCAGCCCTATGGTCATTTGGTCACGTGGTCCATGGTTTGCTTCTTGTAGTTGCTAACGCGAGTCTCCCCCAGCAAAGGTGTTTAGATGTTGGCAAGGCTGTCCAAAGGGACAGAACTGTGTTTTCTTATTACAATTCTAATCCAGTCTCCATTTCTTACGGTTATGTCCCCTGAAACAACATTGATAAGGAAAAGCTTGTTGTAAAACAATTATATAACACATTTATACAAATAATAAGCTTATTAAATATAATACGAATAAAGAAATAGTGTTTTCTCTAATAAAGGCATGGTCACCAAAATGTGAAATAGATTTAATAACAGACCAGTGCTACTAATGAGGAAGCAATTTCTGTTTACTTTAGTTTTTTTTAATTTATTTTTTTTTCGCACAAAACATAATAAAGTATTTAACTAGCTCTGCTAGAATGCCTGGATAACAAAATCAAATTATATAGCACTATTGCACTATTCCTACCCAATTTAGAAGCTAATTACTAAAAAACCATGTAATTCAAGTCAAATTAATCCACACTGACACATAAGAAAATGTCTTCTGAATAAAATAAAATAAATAAAATTGAAAATATTCGAATAAAAATGTGCACTTCGGTAGTGGAGAGCATGGAACTACTGCCACATCACACTTGTGGAGCTGGGCCTGGTACCCAAGCAACGGTTAGGGGTCATCCATAAATGACGTCACACTCGTAGGGGGAGGGGGGGGGTCCGTAATTTTGTGACGATGTGTGATGAGGGGGAGGGGGGGGGGGGTTCAGATGTTGCGACGTCACATTTTTGCATTATAAAAAAGCAATGTTAGAAAACGAATTTTAGACGTTATTTCGCTTTTTAGATAACTGTTTTAATAAACTGTAATAGTTTAGACAATATTTTGGAAAAATATCGATGTTTAAAAAAATTCAACTGCAATTTTGAGGGGGGTTATAGGTTGAGGTGTGACGTCATTTTAGGGGGGGGGGGGGGGTCTGGCTTTTTGTGACGACGTGTGACGGAGGGGAGGGGGGGAGGTAAAAATCGTCTAAAGCGTGACGTCATGGATGACCCTTAATTATACGCTCTGCTCCGCCAATTCTTAGTGTTTTTTATCTTGTTTAACGTTGTTTTTTTTTACAGTATATTATGTGTCATGGCGTAGATAGATCTAGATAGAATTAGACTAGACTGGTAGAGGTTACTAAGGACGGTGCGAACTTGACGGTAGACGATTTGGTGCGAGAGTATTGTGCGCGTGTTCAATAAAATATTTGTGGCGTGAGTGTGACGTGAGAATGACGCGACAATGTTACCGATGAAGTAGGACGCAGCAGTGAAGACAGTTGGGGGTTAACCATTATAGGAAAATGACGTGTATTAATAGTGTTTAGTATTAGTATTTGTTAATAAAGTTAATTCTATTTTTCATACTCAAAGTTATTGATATTGTTGATTGTTGTTGTCGGAAAATGAGAGTGTACCCGTCCGTATTAATAACACAACCGGCGTACTGGGCCCACTCGTATTAATAACACCACGGGCGCTGAATGTGGGGAAGTGGTGGCGTCGAACAGGGTCAACCCCGTATTTATAAGACCACAATGGTAAGCAATGCAGTGAATCAGCTTATAAAATTTGAATGTGAGATTCGACATCCGGCACCCGTACATTTTCACGTATCGCTAAAAACCTCAACTGAGTGAGAAACTCCCTCCCACCACCACCACCATCACCCAGAAACCTGCTGTCTCCCTAATATGTATCACTAGGTTGCAACAATGCGGACAGGTACGCCAGTTCCGTATAAAATTTTTTAGGTGTAACTCCCCCCACCTCCTCCCCCAACAATTTTGCATTTTCGGTGGGCTGTCACCCCTCTCTTCCTAATCTTTTAGTATTTTAACAGTTTTGACAGTACATGTAACATTTCTTGTCATGGTGCACGACTGATGTCGACCGCACCTTTGCCTTGTGACGCAATAATTTTTACATTACGGTGCAGTACATAATAATACAGTACACTATAAATACACAATCAGGACGTAAAAAATACAGAAATTAACATTATTTAAAACTCCTCCCTCGTAAGTAGCAATCAATGTTTCTTTCAGGCATCTTTTAACAGTTGCCCTACTCCCCCCCCCCCCCCCCGAAAATGCCACCCCCCTCCCCCCGAGAAAAGAGTCTGGATGAAACACTGGTAGTAATCAAGTTCTCCACTGCCCATGTTTAACTCATTTGTAGCTCAACGGCTGACGAAGGGGCCCATTGATAATTTGTGCATAGGGGCCCGAAAATCCTAGCTACGCAACTGACATGGCGAGCCGCATCCGACATCAAGTAGCCGCATGCGGCTCGCGAATCGCAGGTTGCCGGCCCCTGGGCTAATCCTTTAAAGCACGAGATTAATTGGCCCATTGAGGGAGAGATACAACATGATCTAGGTTGATATTGGTGTCTTTTTTCTTTAACTCGAAATCAAAAAGAAAATCACCACCTAAACTTCAAATTTAACCGGAAACGAAAAAATGTCATTGAAAACGGATTTTTATCCAGAATCTGCACTTTAACCGGATTTAAGCTTGATCTACACGTAGTTACTGCACATTGATACTAAACACAGTCGAAGTCAAATCCCTAAACCTGCACCTAATCTCAAACACGTATTAAGTCGCACCCCCCCTCCACACACACACACTATAATGCACGCCTACCGTCCCATTCAACGAAATATACTTTTTATAGAAAACATATTTTACCTGTGTCCGCCCCTTTCCAAAAATTTTGGTCCACCCTCACCCCCGAAAATTTCAAGAACCCCTCCCCCATCTGGGGAGGAATAACTCTGAAAGAAACACTGGTCGCATTTGTAGCTCATACAAACTAAAGGTAGAGCCCACTTCTATAATATAGACCTGTTTCCTACTTTCAAATGATATAAATTTTACTCACGCAGTGTTCGTTTCAGGCTTTTTTCCCGGGGGGGGGGGGGGCACTTGAATTTTTGCATGGGCGAATAAATTTCGACGGGTCGGGGAAGGACGACACTGGTAAAAGTATATATGTTTTCTATAAATTATATTATGTCTTTTTTGGGAGGGGGGGGGGAATAGACGTTCTACCGTGGGGGGTTGGGAGGGGGGGGGGGGGGTAAAGGGGCTTTGCCCCTACCAGAAGAGAAACTCTTCGCGCAAAACACTTATAACATTAGACACATAATTTTGGCCGCAATGTCAGTATTTTTATTATGGAGTCTCGATGACGTCATTCATTTGAGGGCGAGGGGGGTGGGGGTCGGCATAGACGATCTACCGGGAGTGGGGCTTCACCCCTACCCGATGAGATGCATGAGAGAAGCTCTTCACGCAAAACACATTAAAGATTAGACACATTAATAAGGCCGTAATGTCTGTGTTTTTATTATAGAGTATCGATGACATCATTTCTTTTGAGGGGGAAGGGGGCTTAAACGTTTTTTAGGGAGGTAGGCTGGGGCTTCACCCCTAACCGAATAATTGCATGAAAGAAACTCTGCAAGCAAACCACTTTTAAGATTAGACAAAATTGGCTTTTTTTAATTCAATGTTTACTCGAGAATCAATGACGTCATATTACTGTGTGTACTCTCCGGCTTGATACTATTTTCTATTATATGCTCAATGTGACGTCATGTTTCGTTATACTAAGCAAGAACGCTCTAGAGTCTGTAGCGTTCTTGTCAGATAGATGGATAGATAGACAGACAGACAGCGAAACTATTTTTTTTTAAACTATTAGTATAAACACCTATCTATATATATAATTCTCTTCTGGGAGCCGTTAGAAAACAAGCTGCAAGCGCCTCCTTGCAGTCCCGTCTCTTTCTCTCTATCAGTATCACTACCACCCCCACCCCACCCCCACATTGTCTGGTCAGCTGTGGTCACGCTAAATGTTTACAACGCTAAATGTTTACAAACCGTAGAGCCGTAGAGCCGGGTTTCTATTAGGGGCAGATAATTTAGTTCGATTTTAAACTTACAGGAGGTAACTAAGAAATAACTAAGAGGAGGCTGCTTTCACGGGGGGGGGGGGGGGGGGGGTCGGGGTTGGGGGAAAGGGGGGTGGGGTTAGTGTTTTAAAGCAATTATTTTAAGTGGCAGCATTGGTACTGTCGAATTCACAAATTATGAATTAATGTAAAGTAGAAAATAAAACAACCTTTTTTTTTTTTTTTTTTTTTTTTATGGTTATCGATCAATTAGTCTAATGATATAATGAGAAAAGGCTGTTTAAATAATTTGGCAAAAATACCAATGACGTATTTAATCATCCCTGCATAAATTGCATACTTTGACAATTGTTGTAACAAGATTTGCCAATTTATTAGCTGATGTAGTAGTTAAAATATATGAGAATATATTTTGATTTGCAATTTTATTCAGTATTTGGGAGACACAGAGACATTTATTTTTCAAAAGAGTCCAACAATGACTAAAAGGAAACTGTTGCTTAAATTACAAAATCAAGGCAAAAGGCAGCAAATCATCTTTAATGGATTTAGGCATCCTAGAAATAACTTGAGTGATACTGTCAGTAAGCTCAAGAACCCATTCTGTTATTTCACTTGTTAGCATAACTTCTTCATCTTTTAAGACTTCAGCCATGAACTCTTTTATTGACTCAAAGTTACCTTCTATATTTTGTTTCAGTCTGTGTAATGTTTGATCTTGAGACAAAATACAGTTGATACCATGATAAAGAGCTGCTAGCTGGTGTGCCAAATACTTTAACCTAACTTGGTTAGCTACATCATGATGTATTTGTCTTGATAGAAAGAGAATATGATGGAGAGATGACACCTGGTTAAAATACTTATTCATTGAAGATTCACTGCAGACCACATCTAAAACATTCAACTGCCTTAAAAAAGCAGCTGTATGGGGAAACAATTCTGCTAATCCCAGTTGAGAAAACACCAGAAAAGCTGGTAAATGACTGCACAAATGTAGTAGCTCCTGAATGTTTTTGCCAATCAACTGGATTTTGTTTCCATATATACTTAAGACTTTTTTTTGTCCCAAATCTTGTTTGCATAAAGTATCAAGCTGCAAACTGAGCATCATCAAATCTACTTTAACATCTGACAGAGACTTTTTACAACATCTCAGTGGAGCATGTAGCATAACATCAACTTTAAAAACAGAATCATATTGACCAGGTAAAACCAAAGGTTGTTGCATTGAAACAGCCATGCTACACCTCCACATTAGGTGGTTCTCTATTAACCACACATTTATGGTTAAATCAATTTAGATCTAAATATCCTGAAATTAATTTTTATCAACCCTGTTCGAGATAAAAACAGCAGCCATTTTAAGAAAATGTTATTTAGAGAAAATAAAACAACCAACGCGGGTCGGATTGCTGCCATAGGCCGAATAACGTTTGAAAATGCCTTTTCTTAATTTAAATTTTCTTTATTGTATTTTCATTAAAGGTTTCATTATAAAATAAAAAATTAAAAAAATAAAAAGTTTAAAGTAAATTTTACATTTTTACTTTATTACGTACATATACAATAAATATATTTTTAAAAATGCAAAATTGATTGCCATTTGAATTTTGTAATTCAATTATCTTAAATTCTATTTATATTTAACGATTCTCAGTACATAGCTTTAGGTTCTTTCCCTTGGTCAAATTCAAGTTTTAAAGTGGGAATTGATATGGAAAAAAATAATAATTATACAATAGGAAAGTGCTATTAAGTTTGTATTGAGCTGTTTTATTAAAATAGCTAGCCGTCTTTACCCGTTACACTTGAATTATAGGCCTATATATTTTAATGTTATACTTGTGAGAGAAAAATATTTTATAAAAAGGTTATTGGTCAAAACGCTATTTGCTTTACTACACGTTGAACGATATTAATGACAAAGCAAAGAAATGACTAAATAGCTAAAAATTCGACACATTTAAAATAACATAGGATACCAATTTCTATTCGAGAAACAAACCACATTATAGATCTATATATGTGCATTGTTTGTCAACTCAACACCATATTAAATGCACCAGTGGCGTAGCCAGGAATTGGCCTTGGGAGGGGTTAAAAATGTTTCCATACGTATATAATCCTATATATATATATAAAGCCATATATATATATATATATATATATATATATATATATATATATATATATATATATATATATATATATATATATATGACTTTATATATATATATATGAGTCGGGGTCCATGGGAGGGGCTATACTTCCCCCCCCCCCAACCCCCCCTTGCCTACGCCACTGAAATGCACACACTAGAGAGAATTAAATAATTTCTTTAACAAACCCGGCTTTTCAGTGGTATTTATGTGGCATTAGTAATTTGTATAAGCTTAAGTCGAGAAAATTGTATACATTTTAAGTCGAGAAAATTGTATACATTTCATAGTGTACATCTTGAAAAGTATATCTAAATAAATTTTAATGAAATAGTTCATTTCTTCATATTCTAAAATTGGAAGATGACGCCATTAATGTCGTGCTTTTTCCGTAGTTTAAACATGTTGCATGTGACGTCATTTTTTTTAGGGGGGGGGGGGGGATTTTTTAACTTTTGGGTTCAGTTAAAAAGATACTATATTGCTGTATACAAATGTAATTTCTGTAATTGTCTTTAATTAGTGAGGTAGTTAACACTATCTTTTTTATAACTAATTTGATTGCTTTAAGTATTCTTGATGTAAAATGATTATTTACATAGCGAGTATAATACTGAAATTGAAAGAGAATCACAACGAAGAAGTCAATGAAATAATTATTGCATCATAGAAAGCACGTGGAATTAACTACACGTGGTACTTTCTTGAAACAGGACGACAGAACACATAGCGACTTGAACTTGTAGCAATGAGCGAAGATTTTCTTTATCCGTGTTCCCCTCCTCACCCCTACACCCCCACACCTTTCTCAACCCCGCTGTGAAAATAACAATATCTCTCGCCAACATTTTTAGTTAGGTGATATTTAGCGCACGACACACACACACACACACACACGCACACACACACGCGCACGCGCACACAGACATACAAGCAAACAGACACACATACACATGCCCACACGTACATACACACACACACTATTTCTCTCTCACACATACACTACTCTCTCACACACTCACACCTGCACATACACACACACTCTCTCATACCAACTCTCTCTCTCTCTCACACACACACACACACGCACACATACATATATATATACATACACTCCATCTCTCGCACATATATACACACATATTCTCTCTCTCTCTTACACTCGCTCACTCTCTCCCTCACACACTCACACACCCTCCTACACTTAAGCTACTCAGCTTGGCCTTGAACTGCTGACGCCAGCATCAACATGCAGAATCTAAATTAAGCCCGGCGCGCGTGCGAGGATGGGTTGCTCACGTGCGTTTGATGAAGGCATGTTATCAGAAGAAGAATTTCTACCCAGTCATTTAAATAGAACGAGCCGACCCGCTGCGTATCATACGCCGCTATTTAGTTGTTTTTTTTTTCTACTTTTCAGTAATTTATAATTTGTGAATTCGACAGTACCAATGCTGCCACTGAAAATATTTGCTTAAAAACACTAACCCCCCCCCCCCCACGTGAAAGCAGCCTTCTCTTAGTTACCTCCTCTAAGTTTAAAATCGTTTCAAACTAAATTATCTGCCCATAATAGCCGTCACTAAACCCGTCTCTATGATTGTAAAATGTAAACAGCGTGACCACAGCTCACCAGACAATGTGGGGGTGGGTGGGGGTGGGAGTGATAGTGATAGAGAGAAAGAGGAGGGGACTGCAAGGAGGCGCTTGCAGCTTGTTTTCTAACGGCTCCCAGAAGAGAATTATATATATAGATTCTTCCACGGATACTTATATTCATAGCATTGACATTTTGCCTTCTTAAAATAATATTGTCTTAGATGTTAATTAAGGGAAATAATCTATTTTATAATTAGTTTTATTGACGTTAAAGAGTACGTGTTATTGTAAATGTGAAAAAAAATATCGGTTGTTTTCTTAAAGCAATGTATCAGCAGCAGTATTACCATACTCTTATTAAAACAGGCGCTGAGGCAAAGATGCTTGACTATGTATAATACTGTAGCTGGGGAACAGGTTTGGAGGGGGTGAGGGAAGAAGTTAAGCTTACAGACGTAATATGTATATATATATATATATATATATATATATATAATATATATATATACATATATATATATATATATATATATATATATATATATTATATATATATATATATATATATATATATAGTATATATAGCTTCATAGGCTAACTAGCTATCCTCTTCTAATTTAAGAGATGTAGCTTCATACACTGGATACGTATCGGTAGGAAAACATCGAGCCCAATATATAAAAAAAATAAGATAGAAAAGAAAAATCTAAGACAAGGTACACTGCTGTACACACAAGTATGGCTTGCCACATGGAAAGGGCACTGTATGTTGGCACAACAAAGGGCAATCACAACACCGGATGTTGGTCTGTATGAACGGGGAAAAAGGGGGAGGGGCAGGGATATAAATAGCAACATTACGGAAGTTGGTGGAGGGTTGAAAGGATGTATAATTGGGGGATAGAGATAGTGCTTATATAAAGTTGGGTAACTGTAAAAAGTATTGAGGAATTGGTTATGTAAAACACGTTTGTGAGACATAAAACGAGAATCAGGGAGGTTTTTTCAAATATTCACTTGGAGAGATTTAAACATGTGAAACAGATGTTACATAAAAAATATTAAAGGATAAAACACACATAGATTATTTTTTGGAGATATACTAATGGTTCTCTAACAGATACAGATAAAATATTTTAAATATTTTGTTTAGCTAAGCCAGTAATAATAATTATAAAATTAATTTTAGATTTATGCATAAAAATAAACCGTTTCAGAACATGTCTGTTCCACTAAGCTCTTCTGTTTTTATTTTCTTATAATTGGCCATTTATTTAACCAAATGTCTAAACATCAAGACATAGTACAAACAGGAAAAACAACTTTTACGGTTAGAAAACTTGAAGCTAACTTTTTGTAGTAAATTGTCGCTTTTGGCTGCAGGTGAAACAAAGTTGACATGTTATTTTGGAGCATGATTAATTGCATATTCAACATTACCTCGCCACTACGTGTAATATATCCAAAAGTATGCTGCTAAATCAAACTAAGGGCACCAAGGGCAATAACTCTACCCTCGTCCACCCTTCCCTCGCCCATCCTTACCATAACCCTTGCTGTAGTACTTTCCCTAAGACATTAAACACCTTTTAGTAAACGACATTCGCCATTGAACTAATGAGATTGCCTGTCAATGAGATCCCCGATACGGGAATTCCTATTAAACCACTGAACTTGCCCAAAAACTATGTAACTACTGCTCATAGACAAAAAACCCCCCTTCAACCACTGAACTTGTATACCACTAAACTACTATTCCTACTACACAGACTCCCCCCCCCCCCTACACCCCTCAATCACTGAGCTTGCAACACTGTGAAACTATTGAAACGGTTAATCAGGCGGTTGTCAAACCCATACACCTGGTTAAACTTATCCAGGCCCAGTTAACAGAGATAAACCGTATGACGTATGCGTCCTAGGGCGGCTACTCTACACAAGTTATCCATTAGTTTGAGAGTTGACTCCCCTTAAAAATTTATTTCACTACGTTGCATGTGAAAAGTTATTTTTAAAACTTTTATAAATAGATCTAGATCATATCGTGACCTTTTACCCTGAGAAGCTGGAAGGCTGTGAACATTTTCAAGACCAACATTTGCAAGAAACTTTATTTACTCATAGCGTTTTTGTGTGGTGGTAATGTACGATGTGGGATAGGAAACGTCGTATATATATATATATATATATATATATATATATATATACTATATATATATATATATATATATATATATATAATATATATATATATATATATATATATATATAATATTTTATATATATATATATATATATATATATATATATGTATAAAAATATTATACTACATTATATTTCTTATTCTTCTGGAGGTACCGAACCCCACCTGTTCATATGTGCAAACCAACGAACCCTTCTTAAATAAGACGTATCGTTCACATCGACTAATTCCGATCATCAATCATATGAATTATGTGTGGGTCTTGACCTCCTCCGAACCCTAAGGCTGACTTACAGAAACCCTAGGGTTCGATTGAACACATGTTAAGAACCCCTGTTCTAGAGAACCCTCTCTTCTATAGAGCAGGTGTTAATCCCTCTGTGAGACAATAAACAGGTAACTGTTAAACACCAGGTGGGATTAGATCATCATGGACGTGGAATTCACTGATGCCTGGGGCGGACTCACACTTGTTGCCGTCTATTTTTACATATACCCACGGGAGGATGGGTCACTCGAAGTAGGACCCTCAACCAGAGGCGTAGCGACCTTTCCCGGCGCCCGAGGACAAACTTTCTATTTGCACCCCCCTCGAACTTTTGATTTGCAACACCCCCTCCCCTCAAACTTTTTTTCATTTCCACCCCCCTCAGACTTTCAATTTGTTTTTCCAACCCATTTTGGTGCCCCCCCCCCCCTCAGGTCGGCGCAAGGGGACATATGCCCCCCCCTCGCTACGCCCTCTGCGAAGTAGGACCCTCAACCTCTTATGTTTTCTATTTCTATTTTTATTCCAAATGCCGTACCGGTAGAACGTCCCTAACCATAAAAACAACACATGTACTGTGATATAGTCAACGAAGTATGTCTAAACCACGCCCACTACTGTAGCCAATCCCCACCCCCCCCCCTCTCCTTTTTTAGTCTGACAGAAACTAATCGAATTAACCTTGTTTAATACACACATGATTTTTAGGAATAAACAATAACCAAAATCAACTGAAAAGAAACGCTTCCCTCATATAACTAATTTTTTCTTTGTCCAATTTAACAGTCCAACTTCCTTAAGGATAACAAAAAAAATAAACAGGTGAAAAAAAACCGGCAAATGTTAAGCGACAAAAATAGTAGGAGCGGTTTAATATAGCTACACATTATTTGTAACGTTACATGCTTAGGGTATGGCAAATTGGAAGTTTGAATTTTTTTTTCCTTAGTCTTAACTCTTAACAGTATCTGAAATTAAGATACTTATGAAAAAAAGAAAACAGCAGTATCTTAATTCTTATCACTTGTTTTATATAACTAGTATCTGATAAACTCGGGTAAAGGGTTTAATTAAAACGTAATTAGCACACTATTATGGAGGACGTCATGGGTAATG